>NC_048221.1:16417325-16499816 GCF_002007445.2 Ailuropoda melanoleuca
GGGTCGTCGCCGTGGGCCGGCGCCACGCCCGGCGCCCTGGGGCCGGCCTCCCAGAGCCCACTTGGTCCGGGCTGTCGCGGGCGCCAGGCGCTGCGGCCGTCCTGGGGGTGCCGCCCCTCCAGAGCCTCTCTGGGGTTCAGGCGCAGCGTGACCGGGATGACGGGCAGCAGGCTGATGTACCTGGGGGGGGGTCAGCGGGGTGCCTGCAGAAGGACCCCTCCCCACTTCCCCCAGGGGCTGGCTCCACCGACTCCACTCCAAGCCCACCCTCTGGGGACAGGCTTCCCAGCATTGGGGGGGCGGGCAATGCAGAGCCAAGTTCCTCCCAGCCCAGCTCTAACACCCAGCCTTGCTCTGTGACAGGCACCAGTGCCGCAGAGCCACCACTGCATGCGGGCTGCCTCCTGCCACAGAGTGGGTGACCACTGGCGGATTGATCTCATTCGGGCAGAGGGGCTGGCAGCGACTTGTGACTTCCCAGGCCGGGGGGCCCAGGGCTACTGTCGGGTGGTGGCTGCCTGATGCACTGGTTCCCACCTCACAACCCTATGTGGACTTCTTTGAAAGGAAATGCGGAATTCAAAGCAATGGGTCTCCGGCCTGAGGCGCTGACAGCAGGTGGGGAGGTGGCAGCTGGCACAGCCGAACTCACCTCTTGGCCAGTGTGATGTTGTAATAGCTGAAAAGCGTAGGCCAGTGGCGGAAGGAGAGCCTCCTCCAGAGTTCCTCATCCTCAGGCCCCCACGTTACCTCCGGGACAGGGCTGTCATGGGCACCCTCTGCTGGGCCCCCAGGCTCAGGTGGCTCTCCAGGCAACGTCTGGTTCTCGGGTAACTTAGGGGCATCAGGTGGGAAGATGGAGAAGGCAGGGTCCGGGTGGCTGGCGGGCAGCACGCCACTAGGCACGGGCATGGGAGTCAGGGCGCCCTCGCCCAGCGGGCTCTGTTCGGTCACCTGGGCGGCAAGGTAGGTGCGCAGCCCTGCTGGGTCTGTGTACACCAGGATGCCAATCCAGACGACGGTGCCGGCCTGCAGCGGGGCAGTGGACGTTCAGCGGGGCCTCTGGGTGCCCCGACCCCCAGCAGCCTTGTCCCTCATGCCAGAAGGAAGCAGCACGGGGACCTCAGGCCTCAGGGTGGGGAGAAGACGCAGGCCCCAATCTGTCCTCCCTTCTGCCTCGCCAGGTCCTCCCACTACCACCTGGGCCAACTGCCACTGGAGGGACCTAGTTCCCTTTTCACAGTCATGGTTTGGGTTTCCCAGCCTTGAAATACAAAGAGCGTCCTTGGAACTTCCCCAATCCCCATCTACCGGCTGGGGCCAGAAATCAGGCACCATTCCCATGGACAGCGTGGCGAGAGGGACCAGCTAAGTGACCTGCTCCAGAGACGCCCATGGGTCCCCCAGTCTGCAGAGGGCCTCAGCCTTGCTCCCTCTCCTGGCAGCTCCAGGGGGCGCCACTGCTGGCCACTAGCCAGCCCTGCTCCTCTCCTTCTGTGCAGCCCAGCAAGCCAGTGATTCTGGCCAGCGTTTTCTGATGCCTGCGCACTATGTGGCGGGGAACCCTAGCTTGGGGAACCACGGTAGTTCCAGCCCAGAGCACCCCATCAACCAGGCTCCTGTCCTGGGTCCCTCTAGGGAGGTGATGACTCTTCTACCCCATGCTCCCAGGGCTGCTTCTCCCAGGGATAGGCTTATCACCTCAGAAGCCACCAGGACCCGGGCAGGAGCGTATGGTGGGCAGCTTCCCAAAGCCAGGCTTCCTGGGGCCACGAGGGCCTGAGGGGCACCCCCCACCTCCAAGGCGAAGTGCGAAAGTCCAGAGGGAACGGCGTGCTGGCCCTCAGAGGGCAGGGGCGGCAGGTACCATGATAAGGCGCTGTGCCAGGCGGGTGCGGGCCAGGAAGTAGATGACGCGCAGCCTCTTGGGTAGCCGCAGGTTTCGGAAGGAGGACGGTTGCAGTGTGATGGTGTGGGGTGTGGAGGGCCGCACGGCCAGCTGCCGCTCGAAGCGTGCTGGCCGCCCCACTGGTTTCGCTGGGGGCAGGCAGGCCTCCGAGGGCAGCCGCTTGTTCAGGTCTGCTAGCTGTGGGGGGCGCAGTGGTCGGGGCTTGAGGCTGCTGTCCAGTGGCTGCCCCTGACCGAGGTCTGCACAGCTCCCACCCCAGGACACCCTGAGTATGGCCAGGAAGCGGGGGGCAGGGCACAGTGCAATCCTACCTCCATCCGGCGAATGTCAATGGAAAGGACAGTGGTGAAGAACAGCATCTGAAGGAAGAAGTCTGACACCAGGCCCACGACGGCAAACAGACAGAACTCCTGGAATGACAGCAGATGAGGGGACGTGATGACAGCATGGCCCAGCCCCTGAGAAGCAGCTCCCTGCCTGCAGGCACCTCAAAATCTGCAGGGCAGTGGCAGGCAGAGCCCCGCAGAGAGAAAGGAAATGCCGAGTCTAGGAGCAGCCAAGGAGAGGCAGTGCCAGCTGCTCCCTCCCTCCCCACCAGGGGGCATCAGAGACCCCCCCCCCACCAGGGGAAGTGGAAGGATGGGTGCTCTCCCTAAACCTTCCAATTGCCCTAGGGAGAAGGGCCTGATCCAACCTGCAAAGCCCTGAGCCCCACCATCCCCCTTCCCCAAAAGTCCTCCCCCACTGACCCTCTGGCCCTGCTTAAGTCCTATGACCAATGTGTACCTAGCACCCGGGCCTGACCCCATGCAGGACTCTCAGAAAGCTTCCTGGCCAGTGACTGCACAGCACCAAAGGAGGGAGAGAGGGCAGGAGGGAACCAATTTCTGCCCTGAAACTGAATACAGTAGTGTCTGTGCTCCCCAAGCTCTGTCAACAGATGGGATCTGCTCAGATTTCAGTTTTTCTCCTCTGCCCTTCACCACAGCTTCCACTCCTACCCGGGGTAAGATGAAGGACCCAGCTCATGGTGGCACAGTGCTCATGGCAGCTCTAATGTCCCAAGATGGCACTGTGTCCTGCAGATGCCCTCTGGGTCACCCTATGTTCTCTGCTCACCCCCACAACTCAGTAGGCCTGCCAGCTCTGGGGGAAGGAAGGCAAGGACAAGACGCAGGGCTCCTGTCCTGCAACCCTCGAGCAGGGTCAGCAAGTCAGCGTTCTCACTCAGTGTAGGTCCCCCTCCACCTGCTCGTAGCCCCACAGCTGAGTGGGGGCACTTGGCCAAGAGCAGGAGCCACTCGGAGCAGTGGGTGGTGGCCCTCCCATGGGGAGGGGCATATGTCTGGAGGCTGCAGATGTGGATCAGGCCTAAGCCTAGGAAGGAAGAGGGGACCAGTGCAGGGGCCCCACAGGGCTTCTGCTGAGAAACGAGAAACAGATCTCACTGGACCTGGGTGAGAGCTTCTGAAACAGGCCTGCCAGCAGCACTCTGCATGGAACACCGTCCGGGCAGCACGGGTCCCGAGGCCGGGGTGTCTGCGCTGAGAGGGGACCCCCCGCACAGAAGCTGGGGAACCGAGCAGCTGGCTCCACACTCACCCGCGGGGCAGGCCTTGGGGCCTTACCTGGATGGCGGGCACCAGGGTGAAGTAGCCAATGAGGATGATGCCCAGCTCCGTGGCCATGTTCTTCATGATGGACCAGCTCTCACTGCTGAGGCCTGCAGAGGACAACAGGGCCAGGGGGCCACCACATGGGGAGGGTGCCCAGCCTTCCGAAGCAGCCATTCCACCCCAGGGGCCCTGTGCCCAGGAGCTGCCACCACTGCAGAGCTGCTGCGGGAAGCGGCTGGAGAGCAGAGGAGAGCAGAGGAGAGCTGCAAGCAGCATCAGAGGAAGGGAGAAGCAGGGTGCTGAGATGAGCACATCCGAGAGGAAGGCCAAGTGCCACCCACTCTGGTACATCCGGGCTCCACATACCGTTCTGTCTGGTCCGCACGGGCCTGCCCACACCAGGCAGAAGACCCGAGTGATGGAAGTGCTAGCAGTGTTCTTCCTCCAGCCCCTGCCCCACAGCAAGCCCCTGCTGGCTAAGGGGCCAGGTCCCCTTGTGTCCTCAGAGCTCCCCATCGAGCGCAGGGCCTGGCATCTCACAGAAGCTCACGAAGGCTTGTCGAGTGAACGAACAGCCTGCCCTCGGCCCCGCTCCCACAGACTGGGGGTTAGGAGGAGGAAGCATGAGAGTTCAGACTTCCAGCTCTAGGCTCTCTGCCCACTTTCCTCAGCAACCCGATCCCCAGCTCTGGGCTCTGTGGCAGCTGTGGAGGCAGCGTCACTGAAGTGCCCAGCCCCGGGAGCCTGGGCCGAGTGTGGCGGTGAGAGGAAGAGAAAGCACCAGGTGCCAGTCTGCACAGAGGGCCACCGAACACTGAGCCCTGCAGCAGAGTTCGGCTGTGTTCTTACTGACACATGACCCAGGACAAAGTCAAGTCCAGCGGTTCTGTGGTTCCTCAGGGCACGTGCTAACACGCCCCCAGGGCCTGGTGGTCCACACCATGCTACACCAGAGGTCAGAGCAAGGGCGATTTCCGGGGCTCCCTGTCTCCTCCGCAGCAGGAAGCCCAGCACAGAAGGCCCCCCCAGGGGACCCCCACCGCCAGCCATGTTACCTTGGGCGATGCGCAGCTTCACCTCGAGGTCCACTGGGGTCGAGACCACGGACTTGGTGAGCACCAGCACGTTCTCTAACCCAATAACCACCACAAGGTAGGGGAAAATCTCGCTGGGGACAGAGAGGGAGAGGGTGAGGACAGTGCTAAGGAGGGGCCCCAACACATGCTGGTTCGCCACAGGTTTAGGCCCCAGGAAGGCTGTGGGCTTTGCGGCCTCTAGTGGGAGGCTGCTGAGTGACTTCCAGAAGCACAGGGCACAAGCCCCAGCCTCCCCCGCCGCCCCACACAGGGCCTCTGCCTGCACAGCTCTCAGCTTTCAGGCAGGCCTGGAAGCCTGGCCGAGTGGTCAGCAAGCATCCCGGCCTCCACCGACGCGGCACACGGCGGCTGCCGGCGCACCGCTCTCCCTGTCCCTCCCACACCAGACTCCGCTGGCCGGAGCAAACGCCAGGAGCCTCAGCAGCACTGCAGGCCAAGCCGTCGGGACGAAGTAGAAGGGGGATGAGAGGAGCCTCCAGCCCTACTCACCTCTGCAGAGGCTGTCTGGAGAGCTACGAGCTCTCTGGGAGCTGAGGCTCACACTGCTGGTGAGAAGCCACGAGAGGCAGGGCCACCGGCTGAGGTATGCCTGCTGGGATCCCCCCCGTGGGGCGGTGGAACCCAGGGCTCTGAGGAGGGCACAGGAGACGGCCGCGGGGGAGGGGGCGTCAGCCCCGTCAGGTTCAGGAAAGGAAGCAAGTGTTCCTCGAGCAAGGGAAGTAACAGAAAACACAACATCTCTGCTCCTGCAACCAGCCCCGGGAGGGGACAGGCCAGGCGGTCAGCGACCACTAACGGACGGGCGGGTGGGGCCTAGTGTGAGCGGTGGAGACTGAAGACAAACACGGGACAGGGCTTCCGGCCCAATAGTTGGAGAGAAATGGCAGGAGAAAAGCACGTGTCAATGGAAAAAGTGGCAAATCAGAGTGTGCTTGTGTCTTTTAAAAACTCTGAAATGACCTATTTTATTAGTCACTTAAATGTTTTCGTAGTAAAGGGAAGAAAATGTACATTTCTTAACCTCCTACCCATCTGTGCCTTAACCCTCGAGGAGCAGTATGCATGTGTATATGTAACAGATGAACACACACGCACATCCACATCCACTTACAGACACATGTGCACGCAGAACAAGACCACACACGTGCAGAAACACACGTATATACACACATATGAACACACGCCCTACACACACACCCATACATGTATTATATGTATGTACAGACATACTACACGTCCAGGAGTACGAACACAAGCCAAAGGTAAAGAATGGATCTCTTAAACGTCAAGATAACAACGTGAAGACACAACGCAACAGCAAGCAGTCAGTCCCGGGCAAGCCCAGAGGCTCTCCGGCCTGAAGCTCAGTGGACCCTGGTGGGGACGGGACCTACCCGCCGTTGAGGGTGGGTGTCAGGCCGAAGAGTGTGCAGAGCCCCACAGACATGAGCAGCGAGCTGAGCACTGTGACCACGGCAGCCAGAGCCAGCCCCCACTTGGACTTGACCATGTCGATCTTGCCTGCAGGGCGGAGAGGACACATCAGGGCAGCATCTCCCCCAGACCCGGACGCACCCGGGCCCTTCTGGGCTTATCTCCTAGGAGCAGAGTGTGCCCTGACATCTGAGAAAGGGGAGGACCCCGGTTTAACCCAAGCAAAGGACAGCCACATATACTTCCCCCTCTCAGGGAAATGGTGTGTCTTTTAGGAACCCTAACCCAGGAAGGGTCTTTTCCTGAGAAGCCCAAGAAAGCCTGGACCCACCCAAGCCCGAGACTGTGCGGGAGGACGAAGCCCTGGCTTTTGTGAGCACCAGGCACGTACGACATCTCTGCCCAAGCCACTTCCAGAGGCGGGGAGCAGGTGGTCTGGAATGCGCATTTAGCTTGCAGAAAGCCCCCAGCCCCTGTGCTGTGGACCTACGTGTGGAGAAGTAGATGTAGGCGAACAGGATGATGTAGGTGGTGACGAGGGGGATGAGTTCGGCAATGCCAATCTCCTCCTTGAAGTGCACGTGGACCAGGCTCTCGGCGCGCAGGCTGCAGTTGGGGCTGGGGTGCAGGAGCATGAGGCGGGCCCGCAGGCTGCCCAGGAACCTGGTCATGGAGTCGGGGGGGGAGGGGGGAGACAGACTGTCCCTCTTGGGCCAGGGGCAGAGACGACTCCTGGAAGGCAGGTCCATCAGGGCTTCCCTCCTCCCCATGCTGGAGGGCGCTTTTCTGTGGTGTCTGAGCTCCCCCTCAGGAGCTCCCCCGCCTCCCTCCTCAACACCCTTTCCTGACCAGTCACAGCACTCTGAGTGCCCGAGGCCCAGGACGGCCAAGCGGAGGCATCTCCGGTGCTCTCGCCCTCGGCAGGGAAGGCCTGCGGCCACTTCAGGCTCAGAAGCCACCCGCTGGGGACTCCCGCCAGAGGCTCCAGAAAGACCAGTGGAAACACCAGGACAATGAATTCGCCTTAGTCCCTTCTTCTTCTTTTTTTTAATTCAATTACCCAATGTATAGTTAGTCCCTTATTCTTAACCAGGCGTCAGGTCACCCCCGCTCAAATGGGAAGACAGAGTATCCTTCAGTCTAAGGGAGAAACATTTCAACAGGAGGCCTGAAAACTGCAATTTCCCCGAGGGGCATTCCGGACACCCTAAACCAGAACGGGGACTACTCAAAGCCTCATGCCATCCCACAGCCCGGCCGGGAGTCCCAAGCGCCGACGGCCTTACTTGGCATGGTAGCGCTGGAAGACCAGTGTGATGGTGTACGAGACCATCCTCTTCCTGGTGTAGAGGCTCACCCCGCTGTCCTTCCCAGGAACGCCGAAGAGCAAGTCTGCACGCAGAAACCAGCAGGTACTGACACCGGAACACGGCCACCGCAGAGCCACCAAGGACCCCTCCCTACCGCCCACCCTAAGAAACAAGGGGTAACCGCTGATCTGCCAGGGTGCCCATCAGAGAGCACACGGTGACCCACAGGCACCCTGCCCCGGAGGTACCTTTGAGCGTGGCTGAGGTCTGTAAGGTTTTGGGCTCGTGCTGGTGGATGGTCCCGATGATGTCAGGATCAGCATGGAAGCGTTCCCGGTCATTCTGCCAGAAGTTCCCAGGGGACAGCAGCAGGCACCCATGCTCAGGAAGTAGGTTCCGGAGCTTCCTGAGGCCTGGCAGCAGGTCGGTCACCTGCAGGCACACCTCCTCCAGGCCCCTGGTACCGGAACTGTGCAGGAGAGAGCACGGGGCACCTGCTGAGCCTTGCGCACAGGGAAGGCGCGCTGCACTTACGGGGAGCCTCTGTCATCGGGCTCCTGGGAGGCTGCTACCTCAAAGAGCCTACGGATTAGGACAGCAGGGGAAAGTTCTTCCAGATGGTCAACAACCACACCATGTGGCTGATGGACCTTCACAGGACACGTGAGGCCCCAAGCCTCTCTGAGAAGTGCCTTCTGGGAGCATGCACAACCTCTCACCCACTAAGATGCCTCAGCCAATTCAGTGGGCAGCTGGGGTGGGAATGAGGTGCTCCATTCCATTCACCGAAATGTGTGTCAAAGCCCTCAGCGAACTACAATCCCAGCAGGTGAAGCAGCCTGTGAAGCCAGCACACTCCAGAGACCCACAGGGGGCCGGGGGAAGTGACCCACAGGTGGAGCGTGCTTCTCCTCGGCCTGACCACCATCACGTCCACGCCTCAGAGCCGCCGGGCAGTAAGCCACCTAAGGCGCAGGACAAGCAGCTCCCTGTCAGCTCAGCACAGGCTCAGTGCTGACGACACCTGCTCTGAGACCCAGGGACGGACTCCCTGCGCCCTCCACAGAGGTCCAGGGGAGTGAAGCCATAATGGCCCCACAGGCTGCTGAGAAACGCAAAGGTGGCTTCCCTGCCACTCTTCTCACTTGTTCGATTTGTGCCGAGCTGGACGGCACCCCCCCTGCCCCATCGGTACGGACAGATTCAGGGAGGCTGGGGTCACTGGGAGAGATACCTGTCTCTCAGCACGTGGTTCCGGATCTCCTCCACCAGCTGGAATGCCCGGGACAGAGGGGAACGGAACACATCCACTGCCAGGAGATTCCTGTGCCAGGGAGACACCGAGGACTTCACAAATATCTGCTGGATGTAAGCCACGGGGGCACCCACGTACTGCAGAAGAAATAGGGGACCGGTGGAAAAGTCAGCTTGGCACAGGAGAAAAAGAGGCCCACATTGAGGAAGGGTCTACTGAGCAACTACGATGGGCAAAGCATATGGAGCCCAAAGGACAGGACTTCAAAAATGAAGATGTCCACAAGAGGCTTTTTACCATCTATGAACCACTTTCCTACACGCTTGCCAATAGACCAGGGGTCGGCCGACTATGGCCACAAGCTCAATCAAGCCCAACACCTGCTTTTCTAACTACGGTTTTCCTGGAACACAGCCGTGCCCACTCCATTCCATACTGGCCCCAGCTGCTTTCACGCAATGATGGCCCAGGTGTGTTCACCCCAGACTGTGACCCACAAAGCCTAAAGCACTTACCATCCAGTCCTCTATGGAACCGGCCTGCTGACCTCACAGTGGACCCTAAGCTCCCAGTAGAGTGCAGCCTGTCTTACGGATCCTGCCACTTGCAGGTCAGCAGATTTTAAACATCCAAAGACCCAATTTTAAATCCCAGCTCTCCAACTGTACAGCCTTGAAAACATGTTGGACTTCTCTGGATTTCAGTTTCATCACTGTGAAAGGGGGTGACTGATATTCACCCTGCAGCATCAAGAAGACGCGCACACACACACCCCTCCTGCCACACGGACCCACAGACACACACAGGCATACAAACAGCACATGCAGAGATTAAGTACTCTCAGAAATATCAGCAATAAACAGTTGCGGCACATCTTTACATCGACCCCCCGCCCCCGACAGTCCTACGAGAAGCAAGGCGACTCCCCAGGCTTTCATGACTCGTGCAGGGTGGTGCAAGGGCCCAAGCCCATGTCTCCTCACTGAACGTCACACACTCCCCTCACTAGAACCTGCCATCTGCCTGGGAGAGCTAACAGGCAGCTGACCAAAGAGTTCAGACGTGTAACAGGCATGTCTGAATGACTCCCAGTGATGGAGAGGTTTGAAACACCCCCAAAATGAGGTCCTGGATTAGCCGTGGCAGGATTACGGCCCAGGGAGACACTGCGTGGAGCTGTGAGGTGGGGGAGGCCTGGCAGGAGAGGAACAGGGAGGGCCTCGGAGAGCACAGCCAGTCTAGAGAGCACAAGGGAGTCCTGCCAGGTAATACCAGAAATCACAGCTAGAACAAGCGGGGGCGAGGGAGGGGGGGGAGGCTGGGAGGACGCCTGCCCCAGCGGCCTGGAGACTCAGCAGCTGACAAAGAACAGCCCCGGGGGGGCTCTGAGAGGAAGGCTGACCAGACGACAGCAGCGCTCAGGAAGCCCACTCTGGAGTGCGGCATCACCTGGTGGAGGCAGGGCGAGACAGCCCACAGCCGGGCCGCAGGGAGCTGCAAGGGGGGTCTCCAGGACTGTGTCGCAATCAGGGACTCCCAAGGGCAGGGGAGGAGATGAAGGAAGGTCACTTGGCCACTCGAGGAGAGGTTCTCGCACAAACAAGGGTCAGGATGCTGAACACGAGCAGCAAGGTAAGGCCTCCTGTGCCTCTAAGAAGTTTACAGTTATGAAGCCATGTCTTACAACGGCTCTGGCAACAGAAGGCCTCACCTGTTTTGTCATTTGCACTGGACGCCTGTTAGAAGCTGCCCGGAGGCACAAGAGGGATTTGGATGGAGTTAGCTGCCGCAGGCTCTGCCCTGAGCAGCAGCTCATCCGCTCAACGCCTCACCCAGGCCTGAGTGGGGGAGAATTCGTCTGGAGACGACAGCTCTACAAGGAGAGCCACCCCAGGACAATCGTCCCCAAAGCCTGTGAAGGTCATGACGTGTCACCCAGGGACAGCACGGCACTGCAGAGCCTCTAGGCCCGGGTCTGTACCCGCTGGCCACAAGGCTGTGTCCCACACGCCACCTCCTCTGTCCAGTGCCCTGCTGGGGCCACCCCTCCACCCTCAGGCCCACCGAGCCTCTGCGACTGAACCCTTAGTGTCCGGGCGGGAAACTCCTTCCGGCTCCTGGGCCCTCCACTTCTTCTCCAGCCCCCTTCCTACCCAGGCACCTTCTCTCCAGCCAGGACCACCCAGGCCACCATCTGAGTAAGGGCTAACAAACATGGCTCAGAACCAGAGCCTTCTCCCTGGGATCTAGGGACGGCTCTAGAAGTTCTGGGAGCATCTTGCTCCCCCAATTTTTAAAAGTTTCTGCCTAAAGTGTACATATTATGATTGCCATCATCATTTTTAGGGGAGAGGATCCTTGGCTCTCATCAGATTTTCATAGGAACATGTAATCCCTTTGCCCTAGACATCTCTTTCTCTGCTGTCCTTCCACTAGTGCCGGGTAAACCCTCTACTCATTCGTTTGCACGCCCTGTCGGGAAGCCCACCAGGCAAGAACCAGGGAATAGTGAGTCCCACTGCACAGCCCTGCTCCCTGGCTTTGGCTGGGCTTCCCTCTGCTGGAGGGCTCTTGCCTCACCCTCCCTGATTTCCAAATGAACTTCTCAAACAGCTATTCCACGTTTTTGCAACTCTTCCAAGGTCTCCGTCTGCTCATTTAACAGGATTGTAGCAAATTCGTCACCCAACACAGGCCCCCTCTTCTGGGAATCAAAATTCCCTTACAGTGGTTTATTCAATAGGAATAGGCATGCCTCTTACCTCAGTCTGGGTTCCCCAGGAGCAGGCCCTAAGACGGGGCAGAAAGCACAGAGAGGGGAAAGGGACAAGGAACAAGGCAGGGAAAGCTGCCACCAAAGGGTGTTACTGGACAAGTGACCTTCATGGGTAACGGGGTTTAGCTGAGTCATCCCACCTAAGGGACTAGAGAGCTATTACATGGCCCGCCGTGCGGCTACTGCTTGAGGGCTGCTCCTAGGAGACACCAACGCCCCCGCACCTCAGGCCTTGCTGCCCCTGACATCCTCTGACATAGGAGGTGCAGGGACTGGTAGCTGGCGGGCAGGCGCTGAAAGGGCAGCGGGGATGTGGCCAGGACCCCACCACTCCCAGTGCTGGGCTCTATCACAATCGCTAGTGGAGATCAAGTGAGAATCAGACATGGAGACAGACATGACACGCGGTACCCAAAGGGAGTGACCGCGGAAGCGTCCGGGCCCGGGGATCCAGGTGCCCGCAGACACAGAGTGCAGACTCCCTACTAGACGGAGCTTGCGGCAGGCCGTCTTCTACCGTGGCCCCAGGCGCCCCCACCTCCCGGTGCTCACGCCCACACGCAATCCCCCCGAGAGTGCGCTGCGCCTTGTGACTGACTTCTGACAAACAGATGACAACAACAGTAATGAGATGTCGTTTCTGAGATTAGGTTACAAAAGATTATAATCCTTGGGGACGTAAGGCTGAGTGAAATAAGCCAGTCACAAAAAAACAAGTACTGTACAATTCTACTAATACGAGGGACCTAAAGTAGTAAATGTACAGCCACAGAAGGAACAACGCTGGTTGCCAGCGGCTGGAGGAGGAGGGCGTTATTAATAGGTATAGAGCTTCTGTTTTACAAGATGAAAAGTTACAGAGATGGGCGGTTGCACAACATGAATGTATTTAATACCAGCGAACTGTGTACCTACAAAGGGTTTATACGGTAAATCTTATGTTGTATATTGACACGCACATACGTGCACACGCACATAACTGGAAAGAAAAAGACTAATTCTTCCTCCTTCCCCTTCTTCAGGGGCCGCCACTCTGGTGAAGTTATGAGCCCTGTCATGAACTTCTCTGGAAGGTCCACGAAGCAAGGAACTGAGGGGACCCTCAGCCCACACACGGTGAGGAAGGGAGCCTCTCAGCTCAACAGCCTGCAAGAAACCTGTTTGCCGACTGACCACGGAGCGGGCCTGGAAGCAGATTCTCCCCAGCCCGGCTTGGAGATGAATGCAGCCTTGGCTGATACCTTGAGTGCAGCCTTGGGAGACCCTGAGCTAGAGGACCCAGATAAGAAAACCAAGGCCCAGAGAGATAAAGGATATGTCCAAGGACAGAGCTGACAGGCAGCTGAGCCAGGATTAAAGCCAGGGCCGCCCAATTCTCAAGCTTGTTTTTTCTCAAAAGCCAATGTGCCTGGGTAGTCGGGAACCATGCGAGTTCCCGCAGGAAACAGGAAACAAATGGGAAGGCCCAACACAAGCAGTGCAGGAGGGGAGCTGAGGTCTTAGGGATCCCCAGGGTCTCTAGCCACCAGCATTCACAGCATGAGGCGCTGACCAGAGCTCCTTGGAAACCCCACGTCCAGGCTCAGCCACGACCATAAATACCGCAGCGTTGGTTCTGGAAGCCCAGTTGGCTCTGCGGCCGGCCCGGCAGGGCTTCATGGGAAGTTCGGGTTTCCTGATGACCCGGTCTAGGGAAGCCAAGCCAGTGCAGAAGACCTCAAGCTTGTTTTATTTCTGTTTCTTTAAACACAGTCCTTCCTCTACATTCAAATAGAGCAAGCTAGGGCTCCAGGGAGTTTACCTTTACGCTGACAACACCCAGGGGCTCTCTAGAACAGTGACAGAAGACGCCTGTTACTCAGCAATTCTGACAAACAGGGCTCCTGATCCTTGTCCTCCAGCCCTAGGCGTGTAAGGGGCTGCGGTGGGGGGGGGGGGGAAAGGCGGGGAGGGAGGGAAGGGCAGGCTCAGGGGACCGAGCTGGGTTCAACTTCTAGTGCCAGCCCTGGCTGTAGGCCTTGGACAATGGTGTCTGCACTCTCTAAGCTCTAGGCTATTCCTAGGGAACAGGGATGGAATCCCAGACCTCACACATCAACTGGGAGGACCCAAAAAACAACACATACAAGCCATTCGGCAAAGTGGCCAAAAAATGTCAGTTATATGGGGTTACACTACCATGGCTTACAACCATTAAAATTAGATTTGGCGTTTCCTGAAGACAATCCCTCCACTCCTTTCACACCCCCAGCCTTCTCCTAAGCATGGTCACCTCCGTCCCCAGGTTTCTCCAAGTTCAATACAACTGATCCTACTGCCACTTTCCTCATGTCCTTGCCTCTGGGGGACTGGCTTCCCACTGCCCATACCCTCAAAGTTGAAACCCCACCGCCGCAGATTCAACTTGGCCCCACCTACCTTATCACCTATCGTTCTCCAAGAAAAATGCCTCACTTGACATCCCTGGTCCGCTACAGAAGCCACACTGTTTCTCTGTCCAACAAGAAGCTTTTCTTCAGCATCTACTACGTTAAAATACCGGACTGCACACGCTTGAATGGAACATAATTCCTACTGGGTGGAAATACAGAGCAGAGAGGAGAAACAGGGCAAGAAAGCTGGGGAAGGCTTCCTGGCATCTGAGCTCAGGCTGCAGGCCTGCTGTGCCCCCGAGGGCAATCCAAGCATTTGAACTTTGCTCCTTCGCCAGAACTTTGGCCAGATCTGATCAATGACAGTGACAACAGTGACAGCCACAAACGTGTCAAAATGCAAGTGATGGGCCAGGCACCGCACTAAGCCTTGGCATGCCTTCCAGTAATCCTCTGACAACTATGATATAGATAGCATTACCATCCCCACTTTATGAATGCCGAAACAAGGGCACGAAGGTGTGACGTAACTTGCCCAAGGTCACACGCGTGTGTAAAACGCAAAGCTTCTACCACTTCTGCTTTGTTCTTCTCTTCCTCTGGTGAAAGCCTCTCTCTTTCTAGAAAGTGTCCCTCCCAACCTGACAAAGCCATTAGTTAGTGACTCCGAGAGAGGGTGGGCCTGACTCAGAGCACCAGGACCCCGCAGTGGCTCAGAGATCGCTCTGCAGGACCCACAAAGGCAAGAATGCCCAGCGTAGCTGGCATCCCGCTGTGGGGACACTAGAGCAAAAGGGAAGAAAAAGGGCTACACAGAAAGCCATCTCCAGCTTACGGAAAGACTAGCAATTCAGTAAAAAGAAATCCAAACGACTTCATTCAAAATGGGCAAACACCTAGAGACACCAAAGGAAGCCATGCAAATACAATGAGCACCTGACATGAATCATCTGCAAGGCAAATGAAGACCACAAGGAGATTTCTCCACGTATCCATTGGAAAGCCTTTTTAAAAACTTGTACCAAGAGCTTTATGGCATAAAGACTGAACTTTAATGTATGGAAATTTAAAAAAGTATCTTAGGAGGCTGACATATGTAAACAGAATGATGCTTCGCCCCTGCGGTTTTCCCCAAACCCACAACCCCAGTCTAATCCGGAGAAAAACTGAAAAATCCCCCTGGAGGGCCGCTCTACAAAATACTGGCCGCTACTCAACACTGTCAAGCTCATCAGAGATAAGGAACGTGTGCAAAGCTGTTGTAGCCAAGAGAGGCCGCTGGGGAAGCAACCAGTGAATGTAATGTGGTGCCCTAAATGGATCCTGGGAGAGATGTGGTTTCCTTAGTTCTCCTTAGTTCCAGTTTCTCAGAATTTCCTTGTTTTTGATAACCTGACAGTTTTAAGGAGTTGTGGGGTCAGGTATTGTAATAAGAAGTCCCTCAACTGGGATTCATCTGATGTTCTTCCCATAATTAGGCTGGGATTTTGGGTTTCTGGGAAAAAGACAAGAGGGAGAGGGTCTCCCCTTGTCACACATCAAGGGTATATGCTATCAGCCTGATCTATCACTGCTGACGGTGACCCTGACCACCTTGCCGGGGAAGTGTCTGCTTCTCCGCTGTAACGTGATGCTTTTCTCCCTGTCTCCACGCAGTGCTCTTTGGAAGGAAGTCACTGTGCACAGTCCATGCTTAAGGAAGGGGAGTTATATTTCACCTCCTTGAGGGCAGAGTATTTACATAAATTATTTAGTATTTGTGCCCAGATTTATCTACTTCCCCCCATTTACTTATTCAATCATAGAACTCAGATATTTATTTTATACTCTGGCTTATAATCCAATACTACTTTGCTTTATTGCAAAATATATTCCATTTTCCAGCATTGGCCACTGGCAGCTCTTCCAGTGGGTTCCTGTGTCCCTTTGATATATATTTATTTTAAACTGACATCTTTGTCTTCTCTTTCTAACCGGACTGAGATCTCTCCAGAAGCCGTGAGGCTCTGTGTGTCCCCTAGATCATCACCCTGCCGGGCACACTGAAGACACGCAATAAACATCTGCTGAATGCCGGAAGGAGCCGAGGAAGGATGTCCTGGCTCCTGGGTGGGCAGCAGGTGTCTGCACTGTGCTGCCCGGTGCCTGAGCCTCCTGATTCTCCGTGGGAAGTGGTCCTCTCTCGTTCTCAGCCTCATGATGGAGACAACCAACAGATGAAGCCAGTCAACAAAGTACCCGCCTCCACCACAGGATCTGGGATGGGGACAGGCAGGAAACCTCACTCAGGATCAACCTGGCATCCTCTCATCCTGCACGGGACTGCCTATTGCAACAACACGGGGCTGAAGCTGCCGGAGTTGCTGCTGGGCGGATCAGGAGTGGCGCTCACCGAGCAGAGAGGTGGGCTCCTCTTGAGGCCCAAGCCATACTATCCCTGGGTTCTAGGACTCCAAAGACGCCCTTTTTGCTTACTCTGGTTTGGGCTGAGTCTTCTGTTCCTTGTAACTAAAGCTCCTATTTTGCTGGTCTGAATTTTTAGCATGGATTGTCCGTGGAGGTAAGGTAACTGACCGCTGACCTGCACAGTACCAGGTGACTGCACCGAGGCCTTCAAAGCAGGGGTGGGGGGGTGAAGAGAGAAAACAAACAATCCTCTGATTGTTGAGCCCTGAAGTTATTTGTACACCTGCTTACTATCATCATCCCAGACCAAAGAAGGGCACAATGGAAGTTTAAAGAGCTCACAAACACGTCACCCCCTCCCCCAATAGCTGTAGCATTAAATGTCTCTCCTGTACCGTCAGGCCCACTGAACTCCTGGAGTCACGCAACATCTGCACAGACCAGCCTGCTGTGACCAGGAGCCAGTGCCACTCTGTGGTACAAGTGCATCCAGAGGTTAATGAAGGTAAAAGGTCTGTACCAAGAAGGGCCCATGCTGCGGCAATGGTCAAGCTGGGACATGAAGTCACAGAGCTGGCTTCTGCCAGCATCAGACCATGCTCCCTCTGACCTTGATGGACAGAGTCCTAATAAGACGGATTCATGTACAGCTTAATACACACCCAGCTGACCAGCTAGGTCTGTTTAGTACCAGCAGGGCTAGGTTTTTTAACAAGATACCTGATGGCTACATTACCCACAAAGGAAACAGGGAGGAACGTACACTCACTGTCAGAGAGAAGGCGGGAGAGGAAGAGCTCTGTTCTCTGAGCTTTGGTTCTCTTCCTTAACAACACACTCAGACCAGCACGAATCCACGGGACCAAAGCACAAGTGGAAGGAAGGACACTTTATCCACCAGCTGGCAGGTAAAAGCTTTAGAGATGGGCTAACGGAGCTTGTAAGATTTCCGAAGAATGAGTCCAGTGTCACAGTGAGTGAGTTCCCCAGCCTGAGACCCTCTACTGGAGCGGCTGTTACTTCCTCGTGGACATTAGTGCTCAGCTCAGAGACAGTCAACCAAGGACAGTATGGTCCAGAAGCAGCAGGGGTCAGAAGTCCTGGGGTTTGGATGCAGTGCTGACCCCACATAAACTAAATAACAGAGGCCCTTCGTCACTCTGGGCCCCGCTTCCTTAACTGTAGAAGGTATTAAAAAAAACCCCAGGGGCACCTGGGTGGCACAGCGGTTAAGCGTCTGCCTTCGGCTCAGGGCGTGATCCCGGCATTATGGGATCAAGTCCCACATCAGGCTCTTCTGCTGTGAGCCTGCTTCTTCCTCTCCCACTCCCCCTGCTTGTGTTCCCTCTCTCGCTGGCTGTCTCTATCTCTGTCGAATAAATAAATAAAATCTTTAAAAAAAAAAAAAAAACCCAAACACAAAAACTCAACTCTTTCTACCTAACTGCGCTGTAAGGAGAAAACGGACCTAACCAATCTGAAAAAATGAGGTGCGCACTGCATACACTGATGATGTCAAGACTCCGATGACAGAACATTCTCTAGGGATGCTCCACGGTCAGTCATGGTTCTCATGACCACCTGGGGCAAGGAGGAGATGGCTTGTCTGCCAGAGCACTGCTCGGCCCCGCACGTGGTGTGTGGGCAGCCTAGCTAGGAAGCCAGACCCATCTGGCCATAGCGACAACAACCACAGGTCCCAGCCCGTTGTAGGACAGTCACATTTTTGTGTCATTTGGGGTTTCCTTTCAGAAAAGGTTATTTGTTAACTGTGTGACCAAGTATTTGCGGTGTCTCAGCAAAGCCGGTCAAGCGCACGTATCCACCAATCAGAAGCTGGCCACCCCCACTCTCACTCCCAGAACCCCTGCCTTGGCCGATCTCCACACAACCCTAGGGGCTCTCTCCAGCCACACGCTGAGCACCTACCCACTCTGGCCGCTCACTGGGCTCCCCTGGTTTGTGGTCAGGGGCCGCAGGCGGGGGCGAGTAGTCCTTCACGGGCGTGGTGAACTCCACCGGTCCTGTCCCTGGCAGGGGCAGTTTCAGCAGCGGGCAGCTGAGACGAACAAGAAGGAGAGAAGGGTTAGAACATGGCAGGAGCATAGTGTGTGCCGGGATGAGTGACGTGGGAGCCACCACAGGTACTCTGCGTTCTCCCTGCTGGGGCTGTACGTGTGTAAAATACCAGAATCATAAAACTTCCGGACTAGAAAGATACACAGAAGCCCCCTAGATCAGAATTTTTTAAGCTCATTTTTAGTCACAGAAAGCTTACAAGGAAGTCCAATTCATAAAACAGACGGGTTGAATATTTTTAGAGATGTAATAAAGATGCTAAAAAAAATTTAAAAAAAACTTGTCAAATTAGATGTAAGTAAGACTATAGTAAGAAACTGGCGGGGCGGGGGGCGCCTGGGTGGCTCAGTCTTTAGGCGTCTGCCTTCAGCTCAGGGTGTGATCCCGGGGTCCTGGGATCGAGCCCCACATTAGGATCCTCCGCTGGGAGCCTGCCTCTTCCTCTCTCACTCCCCCTGCTTGTGTTCCCTCTCTCACTGTGTCAAATAAATAAATAAAATCTTTAAAAGAAAAGAAACTGGCGGGGAAATCTATAAAAACCCCGAAGGATCCTGATGCGTATTGCTGGACAACTGCTCCAATGTAAAGAGATCACGAGAAAATCGTATAGAACACCACACTGAGGGTGTGGTTTACACTCAGACCCACCATTCACATGGGAAAACCTTGGCCTTATATCAAAAAGCTGGCAAACTGATGTGCACTTTGTTTCACATCTTTTCAACAAAACTTCTGTTTTTAATTGAGAATTAGCTTTTATAGAATATGATGCACAAATCGTAACTATGTAGTTCAATGAATTTTTACATACACATTCACCTGTGTAATCACTACCTACATCAAGCTATAGAACATTTCCAGAACATCAGAAGGCAGCCTGTGCCCTTGCTCAGTGAAGAGCATCCCCCAAACTACTATCAGGGGGACACCTGGGTGACTCAGTCAGTCAAGCGTCTGACTCTTAGTCCCAGCTCAGGTCTTGATCTCAGGGTCATGAGTTCGAGCCCTGCACTGGGCTCCACACTGGGCGTGGAGCCTACTTAAATAAATCAAAAAATAAAAGGAACTTCTGGCACCATAAATTAGTTTTGCCTTTTTAATGGCTTATAAATGAAATCACCCATTCCATGTGTGTACTCTCTGGTGACTGGTTGCTTGCACTTAAATTTTATCTGCTAGATTCATCCATAGTGCTGCGTGCAGCCAATCACCCTTTCCCGCAGGTATGTGCCATCCCACTGAATTATACCTCAGTGCGTGTTTCCAATCCACTGTCAAGGAACCTGTGGCTGGTTTCCAGTTTCAGTTATTAAGAACAGAGCTAGTACAGTCATTCTTATATATGGCTTTTGGTGGCCATAAGCACTCACTTCTGTTGGGTATGCTCCCAGAAGACAACTTCTGGGTGTGAGGGCGCACATGTTCAGCTTCACAGACAACACCAATTTTCCAAAGTAGTCGTACAAATGTATGTTCCCACCAGTAGCGTGACAGGAGTTCCAACTGCTCCAGAGCCTTGCCACCTCTAGATGCCGTCAGGCCAATTAACTGTACCCATGTCGAGGAGGAGGCAGTAGGGTCTCTCTGTGTTTTCAATGTGCAACAATGTTGAAAATTCTTTTGCACACTTGTTGGCCATTTGGACAAATCCTCTTGTGAAGTCCTTCAACTCTTTGACTCTCTTCTCATTGATTTATAGCTCTTTTTATATTTTAGTTATGAGTACTGAGTCCTCTTCATAGCCGCATGTTTTCCTCCTAGTACTACTTTCACAGCACCCCACCAGACTTGGGGTATCATGTTTCTGTTCTCTCAAGGTATTTCCTGATTTCCCTTCTGATTATTTGACTCGACTCACTGGTTGTTTTAGGATGTATTGTTTAACTTCCACTTATTTGTGGATTTTCCAGTTTTCCTTCTAGTATTTTTAGTTTCATTCCAGCGTGATTGGAAAAGACACTCTATGTGATTTCAGTCTTCTTTCATTTATTAAGACTTGTTTAATGTGCCTAACATATGGTCTATCCTGGAGAATGTTCCATGGGCACTTGAGAAGAACATCAATCCTGCCGTTGCTGGGTGTTCTCTACACGTCTGTTAGGTCTGGCTGGCAGACACCGTTGCTCAAGTCCTCCATTTCCTTATCATCTTGTCTGGCTCTTGTATCCAGTACTGAAAGTGCAGCATTCAAATGCCAACTATAACTGTGGATTTCTCGATTTCACATTTCAATTCTGTCCATTTTCAATTCATACATTTTGGGGCTCTGTTGTTATTAGGTGTGTTTATAACTGTTGTGCATTCTTGCTGTATTAAGGCATTGATCAATATGCAATGTCCTTCTTGGTCTCATAACCTTTTCAGTGGTATCTGATAATCATACAGCCACTCTAGGTCTCTTTCTGTTACTATTTGGCATGGATTTTTTTCCCATCCTCTTATTTTCAGCCTCTTTGTGTTCTTATATCTGGTGTATAGTAGGTATCTGAAGTGTCTCATAGACAGCAATACAGATGGATTATTTTTTAATCTAATCTGCCAATGTCTTTTTTAATAGAAGAGTTTAATCCACTCACATCTTATGTGATTACTAATAAGGAAGGATTTATTTGTGTCACTTATTTGTTTTTGCATGTCTTATGACTTTTGTTCCTCAATTCTTTCAATTGCTGCCTCTTTTTTTTTGGCTGATTTTTGGTAGTGTGCCACTTTGACTCCCTTCTTCTTCTTTTTTCTGTATTTTTCAAGTTATTGTTTGGTTACCGTGGGGATTACAATTATTATTAACAATTTACAACAACCTAGATTGAATACTGTTGCTATAGAGGGGTTCTACAGATGTGAGCAGGCAGGAGAAGGGGTCAGCAACCTTGAAAATAAGAAAACTGAAATCATCCAGCCTGAGGAGCTTAGTTTCAATAGGATCTAAAAACCTATAGATCTATAGTTTCGATAGATCTCTGTCTCTCCCCTTTTATATTGTGATCACCACAGATTACAATTTATACACTGTATGCTCATCACCATACATTTAAAAAATATTGTTCAATGCATTTGCCTTTTAAAGCCCAAAAGACAAAGAAAGATGTTACAAACCAAGCCAAAAGCTGCAAGTCTGGTTACCTTTACTAGTGTTATTTTTAATTACGGTGTCAGATTACCATCTAGTATCCCTTCATCTCAGCCTGAAGGACTTTCTTTAGTGTTTCCTGTAGGGCAGGCTCGTGGTAACAAAGCCCCTCAGCTTATGTTTATCTGGATATATCTCAATTTCTCCTTCATTACCAAATAATTGTATGGTAGAATACACCATTCTTGGTTGAATTTCTTTTACTCACAACTTTCAATGTTATCCCACTGCCTTCTGGCCTCCATGGTTTCTGAGGAGAAATCAGCTGTCAATCACAGTGACATTCCCTTGCACAACTGTTTGGAGGTAGGTGTGAAGGGCAGTCTCCAGACTTGGCTAAGGTTCTGCTCTGGAAAGCTCCACACAGCACCCGGGCTGAGCCCTAGGCTCTGCGTGTGGAGAGGAGTCCGGGGGCCTAGAGCGAAGCCCGCAGGAGCTTGAGCCCGACTACAGGATGAAAGCAGGCAGTACACTCCGCATCTACACCCACTGCCCACAGCACCGCTGCTCCAAACACACCGACAGAACTAGGGGCAGCCTGCTTCTCAAACTGTGAATTATCAAAACATCTGTGAATTCCAGGAGTCTCAACACGGCAGCCGGAAGAGAAAGAAGGGCAGTATACTCCAGAGCCTCCACCTTTCTTAGGATAAAGTCTCTTGGGAAAAGTCCATAGGCTCCCATTCATTCTCCACCCTTGCCCTGGAGCCACACAATTGCTCTCCTGCTTCTGAGGCTCCGTCCCTGCTGGAACACACCTGCCTGTTCTTCTCCTAGATAACTCCTCTTTGAGGCCTCAACTGTGGTACCACTTGCCCCAGGAAGACTTTTCCCTTTCCCCAAAGTCTGGGTTCCCTTTGGTAGCTCCTCCTGTGAGCTACCAAAGTGCCCCATACTCACCCCAACATGGTTCCTATCAGTGACAGTGGACCTGTCACTAGTGATGGTTTCTTCCACTGAATACCTATGCGCTAGGCACCAATCCCAGTGCCTTCCACCTATTTGCTCATTTAAGCCTCACCACAACCCAAGGAGACATGCAGAAGCTATGTCCCCACTAGAAAGCAACAAAACCAGTATGTCAAGACAGGCAGCATGGCACCAGGGTCCGTGCTCTTAACATCACACTCGAATACCTCGTATTGCATTTGTTTTGCTAAAAAAAATTTAGATGACCATATATTCCTTTTAACGTAGGCAAAGAAAAACACCAAGAAAAAGACTCTACCAAACTGCAAGATGCAAGGGAATAATCACCATCCACCGCTACCAA
Source organism: Ailuropoda melanoleuca (assembly GCF_002007445.2). Classification (NCBI taxonomy): domain Eukaryota; kingdom Metazoa; phylum Chordata; class Mammalia; order Carnivora; family Ursidae; genus Ailuropoda; species Ailuropoda melanoleuca. The sequence continues at coordinate 16,439,983 of NC_048221.1, forward strand.
ATTCTACCCAAAAGAAAAGCTTGGAAGAAAAGTTGTCAGGCAATTTTCAGAAGTAAAAACACTCACTTTTCCAAGGTTAGAAAACAGACTAGAGACATTTAAAGAAACGATCTGGGGATTTCTACCACCACCCCCATTACTTCCGCAAAACTCATTTCTAAGACCAGATTGTATCTTGGCTTACCCTGATCTTACAGGGGCAAAGGAAACGAACCAGGTCTCTAAAGCCTCCCCTGCCTTTCCTGTCTCAACTCCGCCCATCCAGCCACTCAGGCCAAGCACTTTGATCCTGACTCCTCTTTTTCTCATACTTCACATCTAGTCTTCAGATAATCCTGAGGGCTCCACCTTCAAAATATATCCAGACACGGCCACACCTCATCACCTCCAGGCCTCCCACTTAGACTAAGCAACCATCAACTCTTGCCTATGCACTAGCCTAGCTAGACTCTGCCTCTACCCCTGAAATCATCTCTCTTAATCAGGTATGGACCTGAAATCCCAAACCTCCCCCACCACCCAACCCCATAACTTTCTGTTGCCACACCCGTACAGCCTGCTCCCCGCATGTGACCACCCGACACATCCCCACAGGCTGCCCTCCCCTGACCCCCTCCGTTCTTGTTTCTGGGCACCCTGGCTCCATTTACAATTTCCAACTGCTAGCACTTGCATTCTTTCCCTGAGACTGTTCTGCTGCTGTCGGAGGCTCTCTGCCTAAGTGCTGGGAACTGACGCTAGCTGGAGGCAGCCCTCAGCCGGCAGCTGCGGACGCTGTTGTACAGATCAGGGGATCACGAATTACAGCTATGGCCCATTTTTGTGTGGCCCATGAGCTAAGAATGGTTTTTACACATTTAAAATGTTATTTTACACAAACAAGGGGCGCCTGGGTGGCTCGGTCGGTTAATCATCTGCCTTCACCTCAGGTCATGACCTCGGGGTCCTGGGACTGGGCCCCACGTCGTAGGGTTCCCTGCTCAGCAGGGCGTCTGCTTCTCCCTGCTCGTTCGTGCTCACTCACTCTCTGTCTTAAATACATAGAATTAAAAAAAAAAATCAAAGAAAAAACATGTGACAGAGACCATATGGGCCTTACTCTCTGGCCCTTTAGGGAAAGGTTTGCGGACCCCTGGCACAGACTGTCCAACCCCCCACATCCAGGTGGGAGCTCGGAGGTGGCCGTCCTATACCGTTTCTCAGCACTCCCCAGTGATATGACCAGCTGCCTGTGGGGGTGATGTGCTGGATGCTACTGCTTCCTTCCTGGCTCACTCTCCCACCTTGCTGCCAGGGCTCATTTCATCCAAATGCCTGCCTAGCCTTCAAGGCCACACTGCCTCTCTACTCCTCTGTCCCCAAGCAGGCAGGTGCCTCTCCTCTATACCCTATGGCAGCCTGCAATCACTGATCCCAGAGACCTCCAGTCATCTGCATGATGATCCAAGAAACAGAGGGAGGGGACATGCCATTTTAATTTCTGCATCCCCAATGCTAGTCACATGGAAGACAGTCAGGAAATGTTCAGGACGAGTTATCTTCCAGATGGCCCACGCAAGGCTGACTTCATGGATGTATAACCCATACTGCCGCATAGGACCCTAAGCACAGAAGGTCTGAGCGCTTGGGGTTCAATGCTCTGCAACAACGGTATGGAAATTCTTAATAAATTTATCTTTAAACTTATGTTTTGAAGTGAAGTCCATCACAATGGAGCGTGTGCTGAGGGTATGGAGTGTAGGTTCACCGTGGTCCCTCCTCCCTGGGACACGTTCTTGACCACCAGCTCCTCCACCCCCTCGCATCCCAAGACCTGGCCTTGCCCTCCCTTAGCCACGTATCCCCTTTGCTGCTGCCCCCTGGCAGGGGCCTGAATGTAAAAACAAGAGGAGTCAGGGGCGCCTGGGTAGCACAGCGGTTAGGCGTCTGCCTTCAGCTCAGGGCGTGATCCTGGCATTATGGGATCGAGCCCCACATCAGGCTCCTCCGCTATGAGCCTGCTTCTTCCTCTCCCACTCCCCTGCTTGTGTTCCCTCTCTCACTGGCTGTCTCTGTCAAATAAATAAATAAATAAAATCTTAAAAAACAAGAGGAGGGGTCGGGGTCAGATGTGCACACCCTATTGTGTCCTAGGGCAGGGTGAGGCGACGGCCATCCCCTAGCCCAGACTGGCAGCACCACAGCACATCTGGGGGGGCCTTTGGGTGGGGACCTTTCACCCACTCCCATGCAAGCACATTTAGGACCTTTAACGGCCCTTTCCCCTGCTTCTTGACCAAGCGGCCCTGCACCGTCCTACTGCTCTGGTCCCACAATTACGGGGCTGCTACTGGCTCCAGTCTCATCCCCTTCTCACTCCCAGTCCTCTGGGATTGGGGTTCAGGAGATGCTGAAGACAGAAGGAAACAGCAACCACAGAAATGACGCTCACAGATGTTGCCTGAGGTGCCTGTCTGGAGACAACAGGGTGAGAGATGTTTTTTTTCCTCCCTTCTCAGCGGAGAACAACAGTACATGATTGGGGTGGGGCAGTGAAAGATGAGAAGGCGGTACTTCTGAGATCTCCTGCTCTCTCTTGTGTGAGGAAATTTCGGGTGGTGAAGGAGTCTTTGATCTCCCACAGGCACTTCAGAGCTTTTCCGGAGCTTGTTTGTGAGCCAGGAGTAACTTTTGCTGGGTGGAGGCCTTGGCCTTGGCATGCTGAACAGGCCAGCGACCTGGAGCAGCCGCAGGAGCTGGTCCCTTGGGCTCTCAGGTGTAGGCCTCAGGGCAGAGCTCAGTGGCGCTTCGGGACTTGTTCTCAGCTATCCAGCCTGGCTCTCCAGAACACAGTCACAGACAGAACTTCACTTCGATTTCTTTTCTGTCCATGAAGAGAATATAAATGTGTCTAGAATGGCCATACAGGCGTAGAAAAAAGGAGCCTTTAACACAAGCCCCTCCATGCACACCCTGCCAAGAGGCCACAGTGATCTGGGGAAACACAAAACACAGGCAGACCGGGAGAGAGGCTGACAAGCAGAGGCCACCAAAACTGAGACATGCACCTCAGCCCCAAGGTACTGCGTCCCTCCAGAGGAAAAGGAAGAAGACAGGGGCCGCCTGCTCGGGAACACCCACACAGGCTGCATGATGACCGTCCTCCATGAGGTTTCAGAATGGCCTCATCGTGATTTGACTTGCTCTCCACGTTAAAATCACCCTCTCTAGCCTTGAGCATTAGGCTGCAGAATCAACAAGGGACCAATGACCCTCATGTTAACCTCTGACCTGCACCCAGGAAGGCCGGTGGGCAGCCTGGCACCCAAATGCTCTTTCTTCATCCCACGGTGCACCCACCACATCCCTGCCTGGAAGCAATAGCACCCTCCGCCTTGCTGGGCCGCTGAGGGGCCACACCTCGGGTGGCCTAACCTGTAGGAAATATGAAGACACCTCTTGCCACAGCACCTACGGGTGCTGCAGGTTTCATCAGATTTTCGCAGAGGAAAGAGCACTCGCGGCTCCCAGGGTGATCCGGCGCTGACGAACGGGGCTACAGCTCAGGTGGCCGCTAGATCTGAACAGGGCTCTCAAGCGCAGGAGTCCCTTGAGTTCAAGCTGCACAAGTGCCTCATTCCAGGGACAATAAAAGATAAGCTACTGAATAGAACATAGGTATCTAACACAACTACTAAAAGCTGTCTATGCCCCACACTTTGTTTTCTGCAGGCAACCTGAGACTCTGAACAGAAGGGGGGACCCTGCTCTGGACAAAGAAGCTTCCCAGGTTACAAGAGGACAGGGAGGGTTGTGCCCTAGGGCCACAATATCTGGTCTCTTGGACAAAAAGGCCCAGAATCTGTGGATTCTTTGAAACAAACTGTCATTTTAGGAGGCTGACAGACTTCATCTAGCCTTGGAAAATTTTTCCTAAGCCAATCATATTTTTTTATTGATTTGACCAAGACAGCCAGCGAGAGAGGGAACACAAGCAGGGGGAGTGGGAGAGGAAGAAGCAGGCTCCCAGGGGAGGAGCCTGATGTGGGGCTCAACCCCAGCGTGGGATCACGCCCTGAGCCGAAGGCAGACGCCCAACGACTGCGCCATCCAGGCACCCCAAGCCAATCAGATTTTAAGAAAAGTTGTTAGAAGACTCCTTTGAGATGACACGACAAAGACGCTGGTTTGGGAAAGTAAGTACACAGCACTAAGAACAGGGTAGTAGTACCTAAGGCTGGTTTTCCTCTTCAAAGAAACACCTCGTGACTGCAAAGACATGAGGAAACTGCAGCGCCTTTGGAAGGCGGGACCAGAGGAGGGAGCAGGTTCTCAGAGGGGCTCCCCGGGGCACCGCCCTCCCTGCCCGGCTGCTGACTGAGCTGACTGACGGTCATGACCATAATCAGCAAAGGAGGCAGGAAGATGCCACTCATTCTTCCTGCAGGGTTTGGCTCAGAGGGACTCCCCCCGAGAAGCCTCCCTGACATTGTCTGCCTTTGACCAAGGCCAGGTCACACCTGCTGAGCACAGCATCCAATGGTACTGCAACTGTGTGTCTCGGGCCCAAACTGCGCTTCTGAGGAGAGATGTGCGCGTCACGGGCCTGGCACGGTGCCTGGCATAGATTATGGCCATCTTTACTGAAGTGCTATAAAACCCAACTTTGTGCTCTCTCCTCAACTTCTGCTACACAGGGCTACTGCCTCAAAAAGCCTCTCTGCTCTTGTCTAGGCAGAGCCTGACTACAGACCCTGCTCCTGGCCCACGGCAGCCGAGACCATCTCTTTTAGGCTTCCTGTTCAGGAAGCAAACTCCTTGCGATGATAGCTATCAGCAGCCAAGAGTATTCTTCAAAAAGTTCTTATCACCTTGGTGAAGTGGAGAAAGTACAGGGCTTTCCACAAGGACCTTCCAGTTGTAACACCACTTATCAGCTCTCCATGCTAGTTTCATCATCTTGAAAAAAACTAGGACAGATGTCAGGCACCAAACGGAACAGCACGTGTGAAAGGAAAAGCACCAAAGGACCTACGAAGCCAGGAGTCAATGAAGATCAGTCTTCCTTGCCTTCCCATCAACCCAGTCCTACCCCGAGCCTTGCCCACCCCCTTCCCAGAACCGATGTTCAGCCAGGAGCACCTGTGGGATATAAGGGAGGCTTAGCTGCATCTGGGCTGTGCTGGTTGTTAAATATTGCTATCATCACATCTACCTCTTCCTCAACCTTCCAGCCCATTCTAATTCACCCTGAGTCAAGAAGAGGTCCTCCAAACTTGAGATCCACAGCCATCTCCTAAGGTTTTCATACCAGAGGCCCTCACGTCATAAATCCAAGGACTGACTGTCCTGAAACACCTGTGTAATAGCAAATTACTCACTCACAGGTAAGGCCCGACTGCATGCAAGCAGCTGCTACCTGTATCCTATATTCCCAGTCCAGGACGCTGCCTGGTCTCAGCTGGTGACACCCAATCCCCAAAGGTGAATGGCAAACAGGAAACACCCTTTCCTTTTCTGTAGCCAGAGTTATCTTTGTGGAAGGGGAATCACAACTACCCCTCTTCAAGTCAAACTGACCACACAGCATGTAAGTACTTCTTACCACCTTCCCACGTGCAGAGGCCACTGAGGACCTGAGAATTTAGTGCAGGGGAAGCTCAGTCCCACCACCCTCAACAGAAGGCCATACCAGGCATAATAACCGTGAGCGTCCCCATGAACTGCTGCTTCAGAAATCAGAATATAAGAGAACACACTTTTAGTGCAGATGTGATAGAGCGGCAGAGAGATTTTCAAGAAAGACAGTCTAGTGGTTCTCAGCACGTGGTCCCAGGCCTGGGAACTTGTCAGACACACAAATTCTTGGACCCAGCCCAGACCTGATGAATGAGAAACTCTGGGGCAAGGCTCGGCAATCTGTGTTGTGCATGCCTCCAGGTGATTCTGTTGCTAGTTTGAAAACCATGTATGCCGGGCCTGGGAAAGTATGATTCTGAAGGACAGAGATGACTTTTAAAAAGTATGATCCTGAGAAATTTTTTAAAAGATAATTAACTTAGAGGGTAAAAAACAAACACAAGATCTGGGTTCTACTAATTTATCTCCCACAGGATGGAGCCGTATCTTATCTTTTACGACACAATTTAACAAAATTTAAGCATCACTACAAATACACGGAGCCAGAGCAAGGACAGGCAGGGTGACAGAGTGCCACGGGGACAGGCACCAGAATCCCCAGGCCTAGACTTAAAGCCCAGCGTCCCTGCTTATTAACTGTGTAGACCACACAAGGCTCCAATCCTCCATCCTCTTTTGGTTAAATGGAAATATAACTGGACTGCTTCCCAAGGTTATTATGAGGATTGATGAGATTAATTACATGCCTGAAGCACCCAGCAGGAAATTCTCAATGAAAGATACTCATCTTTCTTAGTCCTAATTAGAGAAGAACTTGGGATTATTACCAACTCGACAGCGAGCTCAGTCCTGAACCACCCTCCTTCCAGCACGGCACTGAATACATCTAACAAACGTCAGATGTACAAAGAATGTGGAAACCTTTCCAGAGGCAAGGATAACACAGTGGGCTCTTTTCATGGCTGTCAGTGTTTTAGAGCCAAAAAAAGGCCAACAGATATCCCCTTACACCAAGCCTGTCCTTTTACATGTCATCATCAGCCGTAGCCTTCGGCTTCTGTGAGGCCCTGTAACAGAAAGACAGACGTGAACTAAAGGCGGCTACAGCAGGCACGACAGTCATCGGGGAGCACGGCAGCCCCTGAGAATCAGCAAGAGGTCAGAAGGAGGCTCCTCGTGAACATGAGAAAATGACGAGAGAGCAGAGAACCAAGTCTCTGGATGAGCCTGCACGAGGGTGTCCAAGCAATTGTTCACACGGACTTTGTTTTACAACACTCGAATGCCCCTGCTTTTAACCAGGTACCAAAATGAAACTGTCACTGTTGAGAAGGAATATTAAAGATCATGCCTTTCAATTATCTTTCAGTACCTTAGAAGTGTCTAAACATTATTTTGAAATAGACTACCAGTGATGTGAACAAATCTGGTGAATCCCTAAGTCAGGGCCAGCCTGGACTGTTTTCAGTCTAGGAGCCTCAGGACTCAAACTCTCCACCCAGAAGCTCCAATGAGCCTCCAGTTCCAATGTGTAAAAAGTATACACAGTCCGAGGGCTACAGAGCAATCAGCATTAGGAAACCTACTGTCCCAACACAGTGGCCCGCCACATCCAGCGTGACTCAGAAACGTACCAGCAGGCTAAGATGCAGAGCCCCGTGAAGAGGATGATAGGGATGGGGTAGGATGCGCAGAGCAGCCCATGGTTGTAGAAGGCCTGAGATATCTTCTCGCGCAGCCTTTCAGTCAGGGTCATCCTCAGCTGAAGTCACCTTGCTGCCATCCCGGAAAGTGACCATGGATCAGCCTGGTGTGCGCTGGACAGCACTGACAATGGACACCATCTGCAGGTACCTGGCAAGAAGGGAGAAAAGTCAACGAGTCCTGGGGCTGCTGGGTGAGTAGCTGTGATGCGTGGCTGGAGACGTGTTTCAGGACGCCTACATGCAGGGTCTGGAGACATCAGTACACACACACACCCCCTCTGGTCAGCTCTTAGTAACTGTGGGCAGTTGCTCAGTCTAACCAAAGAGGCGAAAAAAACTGCCCCCCCCCCCGCCCCGCGCTGATGATAAACTCTCAACCCTCTTCCATACAGGCGCTTCTAAAAGACCACTCCCTAGAGAGGGCACCCTTCCCACTGGCGGCCCAGGAAAGCACACCTGGGTAACAGAAATCACCTCCAGCTGCTCTCTGACAAAGGGGAATTCTGGACATCCCCCCCACTTTTCTCTGGGCACAGGCCAGCTTGACAGAAATCCTCAGGGAAAAACTTTACACAGGGCTGACCCCTCAGAAAACACAATCTTGCATACACAGTGTTTCACTGGTAAAGAATGTTCAGTGGAGTCAGCCTTTAACACAAAACACCAAAAAGCCCAGGCCTCTGACAGAAAACAAATGTCACTGTGGCAGCAGCATCAGGGGGAAGCTACCGCTCCTGGTGAAGCAGCTGTTCCCGGGAGCAGGGACGCAATCCTGCTCCGGCCTGCCCAGCAGCCAGCTCCTTTGTGGCACAGAGGAACCACCTCTCTCCACAGGATAGGGCCTGGACAGGCTGTCAGTCAAGGTGCCCCTCCCTGACCCACACCAGGCCGGTTGGTTGAGCCTCTGTCCCTGGACTTTGACTTCTGAGCAAAAAGCAGCAGGAACTGGATGTGGTGGTGTTATTCAACCCCAAGAGGTTCCTATTACCGAGATCATGGCTCCTCTGACGCCAGCCCTTTCTGAAGACGAGGCTCAGCAGCTTTCCGTCCAGTCTGTGAGCCATCCCATATCCTTCCAATAAATCCTCTTTCTGCCTGTGTGAGCCAAAATTAACTTCTGTTGCTTCCAAGTAGAAAACCTTGACCAATAAAATCAGAATAGAAAACTACAGCAGAAGGCCCAGGGATCTAGAATCCCCTTCATTACGAGCTCTCTGCTGTTACCCATGTATAAACCCACTTCTCCTGTTCCACATTGCTGTTTTCTTTGGTCTGTATTATAGGGAATGTGCCCGGACTTGTATCTTGGCTTGATCAGGCTCACTGATGGAAACCTAGGCCAAAGAGGTGACTCTTCCGCAGCATCGAGACCAGAAAGGAAAAGCAAAAGGAGTCACGCCACAGCCAGTTCACAAGAAGATGAATGGCTAACACTCCTTCCACCTTCCAGGAAACACGAGCTTTAAGTACATATGCAATTTTCCAGTCCAGCAACCTTCTAAGGAAATAGAACCTTCTGTGGGTCAACTCAACAAGCTCCAGATAGGAGAGAGGAGCCTACAGGTGGCAGCTGCTGGCCCAAGCAGCACAGGTGTTTCCAGCAGCTCCACGTTCACGAGGCTCACCTGGAGCACAGCAAGTCAGGTCTCTAGCAGAGCACCCCCGTGGGCGACCCGCACTAGTGCTCACCACCCAGTGGGCACAAGGACTCCGGGAAGCAGCGTTTCTGCTCGGGTGCCTTGGCCCTCCATCCTGCCCCCGGGCTGGAGGTGGGGAAACAGTGATGAGCTGTACGCCTGCAGGGAGAGAGACACTACCACAAGGATCCCCCAAAACTGAAGGCCATAAACCAACTGTACCTCTTCCAACCTCAGTCCTCTGACAAGTCTCACATCTCTTCCCTTAAGTGTCGCAAAACCAAGCCCTCCAGAAAATTCTGATTTTGTAATCCTAATCTCCTTCTCCGCCGCCTCTGTACACACATTGGCAACCCACGAGGGGGAGGGGCCCCACCTCTGCAGTCCTGCTTTAACAAGTGGAACTACAGAGAGGAGCAAAAAACTATCTAATTCACTCCCAGTTTGCAGCAAACACAACTCTTTCTGACATGATCTTAGTTCATTTCAGCTCCCACTGATTTTAATATTATCAGTTATACTAACTTAATTTTCACAGCACCTGAAAAACAAAGCAAAAAAAAAAAATCCAAATTCTAGTTCATTACACAGCCAACCTACGTGAACCTACTAAGCGGAGACATTATTTATCTCTACTCTACTGTATACATTTTAATGCAAAGCTACTCCAAAGCAAAATTTACACAACCTGATCCAAAAACCTGTTTTTCCTACATTGCCCCATATCTGTATAGGTTTCTTCAGATCAAAATCTACAGCTCGGCTTCCTGAATTTAAAGAAACACCATGTGGAAAGGATAGAGGGCCGGGAGGCCTAAGTGTACGTTACATGAAAACGTAAACAATCCTGCTGCCCGCCTTTGTGGGAGACCCCACTATAAGCAAAAACAAAGGAGTTTGTTATTAGACACCTAAATTACAGAGCTGTTCACATAAAGAGAAAAACTCCTAGAACCATTCAGAACAGCCCTGAGGACAAGCCCGGATCAAGTCAGACACTCTGGCTCAGAAAATAAAGGGCAAGGGCGCAAGGAATGGAATGCACCCTCGAGGACAGACTGGGAAGGCAGGCTTATCCACTCTGTCATCAGCTTGCTTGAGATGCCTACAGTTCTGAACGGGCCCCAAATGAGAAAACACATGGGAAAATGTCAGGAAAATCCACATATACATAACACATTCTCATAAGATTTTTAAGAAATGATTATCTTTTTGTGCCTACATTCACCAAACACTCAACATTTAAAATTCTCGTCAACCAACTCACACTTATTAAGAATCAACCAAGAAAAATAAATACGCCAAAGACCCAAAGGATGTGGGGGTAATAGGAAAAAAAGATGTAAAAAAAAAAAAAAAACTATACAGACTACAGGCTCTATCCCACCACAGCTTTTCAGAATCGTTTGTTGAAAATACTCACCATCTCCCCCAAGCTTCAGCCACACTGGACCTATCATGCTTGTTTTTACCACAAAGGTTTATTAACTATCCCATTTCTCTGGAATAAATGCCTACAAGTGAAACTGCTAGGTAATATGGCATGTTGAAGTTTTCTAAGAAACTGCCAAAATATTTTCCAGAGTGCTTGTACCATTTTATATTTCCACCAGCAGCATATGAGATTCTGTTTCTTCGCATCTGCCATCATTTGGTATTTCCACTATTTTTTATTTTGGCTAACAGGTGGGTACTGATAACTAACTGGGTCTTAAACTGCATTTCCCTAATGACTAGTGACACTGAACACCTGTCTTTCTGCCATGTGTCTGTGTATGCCTTAGGATGTTATATACGTAAGATCATGTCATTTGCAAAAAGAGTTAGTTTAATTTCTTCTTTTCTAATCTGGATGCCTTTTATTTGGCTAAGGTTGCTAAAGTCATTAAATAATACATAGTAAAAACAAATGCATTAACATTTTTAAAAATGGCTACAGAATCTCTCAGTTTTGTAAGATGAAAAAGTCCTAGAGATCTATTTCACAACAATGTGAAATACTAACACTACTAACTGTATACTTAAAACGGTCAAGATGGTCAATTTTATGTTATGTGTTTTTATTACAATGATAAATTTTTTTAAAAAAAGAAAAAAAAAACTGTCTTGGCTAGAACTTCTCGTACAATGCTGAATTGCAGTGGTGAGAATGAACCCTCATCTTATTCCTGAGCTTAGGAAGAGAACATTCACTCTTTTACCATTAAATATGGTATTACGTTGAAGTTTTTCATAGATGCCTTTATCAGGCTGAGAAAGACCCCTTCTCTTCCCAGTTTGAGAGGGTGTTTTTTTTTTTTAAGAGTTATTTTAAGGGGGGCAGAGCAGAGGGAGAGAGAGAATCTTATGCAGGTTCCACACCCTGTCAGGCCCAATGAGGGGCTTGATCTTATAACCCTGAGATCATGACCTGAGCTGAAATCAAGAGTCAGATGCTTTACTGACTGAGCCCCTCAAGAGCCCCAAGAATTGTTTTGTGTGTGTGTGTGTTTTTTTTTTATCATTAAAGGGTGTTATGGCTTTTTTGTGTGTCTTTTGAGATAGCCTTGTGGTTTTTTATTTATCTTACTAATAATGTATATATTATAAAGGCAGAGCTTTCTCATGTTGAACCAACTTTGTATCACTGGGTATAACCCTTCTGAATGTTGGTAGTCTTGGTTTGCTAAGGGCTACTATGTCTATATTCATAAGGGATACTGGTCTGCAGTCTTCCTTCTTTATGATGTCTTTGTCTAGCTTTGGCATTAGGATAATGCCGGCTTCACAAGATGACTTGGAAGTGCTCCCTCCTAATTTTTTGGAAGAGTTCATCATAAACCTTTATTTATTTTTTAAATTTTTTATGATGTTAGTCACCATACAGTACATCATTAGTTTTTAATGTAGTGTTCCATGATTCATTGTTTGCGTGTAACATCCAGTGCTCCATGCAATATGTGCCCTCCTTCATACCCATGGCACCGGCCTATCCCATTCCCTCACCCCCCTCCCCTCTGAAGCCCTCAGTTTGTTTCCCAGAGTCCATAGTCTCTCGTGGTTCATTCCACCTTCTGTTAACACCCCCTTCATCCTTCCCTTCTTTCTCCTACCGATCTCCCTGCACTTGACAGAATTCACTAGTGAAGCCATGAGATATTGGGCTTTTATTAATGGAAAGGTTTTTTGTTTGTTTGTTTTTAATATAGGCTCCACACCCAGTGTGGAGCCCAACATGGGTCTTGAACTCACAACCCTGAGATCAAGACCTCAGCTGAGATCAAGAGTCGGACACTTAACTGATTGAGTCACCCAGGCACCTGTTTGGTTTTTTTTGGAGTGGGAAACTTTAAAATTAATTCACTCTCTTTCCCTGTTTCCTTGTTTCCTGCTATTCAGATTTTCTGTTTCTTCTTAGGACACCTGGGTGGCTCAGTCAGTTAAGTGTCCGACTCTTAATTTGGGCTTAGGTCATGATCTCAGGGTTGTGAGACTGAGCCCTGCATCAGGGTCTGCACTGGGCGTGAAGCCTGCTTGGATTCTCTCTCCCCTTCTGTCCTTCCCCCCCAACTCCTTTCTCTCTCACGCTCTTAAAAAAAAAAATTCTATTTTTTAAAAGATTTTATCTATTTTAGAGAGAGAGCATGAGGGGGGAGGCACCCCTCTATTTCTTCTTTAGTTTTCTTTGTATGTTTCAGGATCTGTCCATCTCATCTAGGCTATTTTATCAGCATCGTATTTACTGTTCATAGTATCTCCTTACAATTATTTTTACTTCTGGAAGGTTGGTGGTAATGTCCCCACTTAGCAATTTGAATCTTATTTTCTTTTTTTTTTTTTTTTTTTTTAAGATTTTATTTATTTATTTGACAGAGAGAGAGACAGATGCGAGAGAGGGAACACAAGCAGGGGGAGTGGGAGAGGAAGAAGCAGGCTCATAGTGGAGGAGCCTGATGTGGGGCTCGATCCCATAACGCCGGGATCACGCCCTGAGCCGAAGGCAGACGCTTAACCGCTGTGCCACCCAGGCGCCCCTGAATCTTATTTTCTTGGTCATTCTGGCTAAAGGCTTGCCAATTTCGTTGATCTTTTAAAAGAATCAATTTTTGGTTTTACTTACTCCGGTTTTCCTATTCTCTATTCCTTTGCTTCTACTCTAGTCTTTATTTTCTTCCTTCTGTTTGCCTTGGGTTTATTGTGCTCTTCCTGTTCTAGTTTCTTCAAGAAGTTAATAGTTGAGCTTACTAACTCGGTATCTTCCTTCTTCCTTATACAGGCATGTACCGCTGTAAGTTTCCATCCAAACACTATTTCAGCTGCATCCCATAAGTTTCCATACGTTGTGATTTTTGTTTTCATTCATCTCAAAGTATTTTCTCATTTCTCTTGTGCTTTCTTCTTTGATCCATTGGGTATTTAGGAATTGTTGTTGAGATTTCCTTATATTCTTTCAATATAAGTCTTTGATATGTTTCGATATGAGTCTTTGTAGCTTGTCTCTTTATTCTTTCCACAAACACTTTGACAGAATCAAAGTTTCTAATTTCGATGAAGTCTAATTTACCCATTTTTTTTCTTTTATGGATGGTGCCTTACTTGTCATGTATAAGAATTCTTCACCAAGCTGTACTTCTGAAAATTTTCTCTGATGTTTTTCTCCTAACTTTTTTTTACAGTTTTACAACTAAATCTATGATCCATTTGAATTACTTTTTGTTTAAGATGTGAAGTTTAGGCCTAGGTTGTTCTTTTCCTTCCCTCCATGGATATCGAATTGTTCCAGCACCAACTGTTGAAAACACCATGCTTCTTCCACTGAATTGCTTTGGCACATCTTAGTCTGTCTGAGCTTCTATAACAAAAATACCATGCACTGGGTGGCTTAAACAACATACGTTTATTTCTCATGGTTCTGGAGGCTGGGAAATCCAAGATCAAGGCTGTAGCAGATTACATTTCTGGGGACGGCCCACTTTCTGGTTCATAGATGGCCATCTTCTGTGTCCTCAACAAGGCAGAAAGGAGAGTAAGAGCTCTCTGGGGTCCCTTTTATGAGGGCACTGATCCCATTTGTGAGGGCTCCACCCTCACAACCTAATCACCTCCCAAAGTCCCCCACTTCACAGTAGCATCACACTGGGGTTAGGATTTTAACATGTGAATTTGGGGGAGTCACAAACATTCAGTCAAAAAGCAGTTGGCTGTACTTATGTGGGCCTATTTCTGGGTTTCCTGTTCAGTTCCAGTGCTCTATATGTCTATGATTCTACCAATACTACACAGTCGTGATTACTGTAGCTATAAAATAAGTCTTGAAATGGGTACTGTGATTCCTTCCATTCAAAACTATTTGACCTAGCGTCTTCTTCATGGATTCCTTGGGATGTTCTAAAATAAACTGTCATCTGCAAATGGGACACATTTATTTCTTCCTTTCCATAATTTTTTAGTTTTCTGTACCACTCCATTGCCTCTCCTTTTGGGATTTCCATTAACATGAAAGCTAAGCCCTCTGTTATTGTCCCATAACTCCCTGCAGCTCCATGTGCTTTTCCTCAGTTTAATTCCTGCTGGGTTGGACTGGATCATTCTCATTGCTCTGTATTCAAGTTAACTGACTCTTCTGTTACCTCCACTCTGTAACTGAGACCGTTTGATGAATTTTTAATTTAGTTTGTTATAAATCTTCCAATTTTAAATTTAAATATCTAATTTTCCATTTGTTTCAAGAGTGTTCACCCTCACTTCTTAAAGGGAGGTTTTTTGGTTTTTTTTTTTAAAGATTTTATTTATTTGACAGAGAGCGACACAAGTAGGGGGAGCAGCAGGCAGAGGGAGAGGGAGAGGCAAGCTCCCTGCTGAGCAGGGAGCCTGATGCGTGGCTCGATTCCAGGACTCAAGATCATGACCTGAGCCGAAGGCAGACGCTTAACCAACTGAGCCACCCAGGTACCCCTTTAAAGGGAGGTTTTAATTATATTTTAATTCTACTTTTTGCCTTTAAGTCTTTGATAATCCCAACATCTATATCATGTCATGGTTGCCATCTGTTGACCATCCTTCCCCCTTAGGAGACAGTAAGATTTTCCTGATTCTTCATATGTGCAGCAATTTTGAATTTCTAGATATTACGCTATGTTAATCTGGATTCTGCTTAGGTGCAATGGAAAATGTTGGATTTTTGTTCGTTTTAACAATAATTAACTTGATTAGGTCTGACCCACAAGTTCCTATCCATCTTTTGTGGGCTGTGTTCCCATGTCAGTTTAGTTTTCACAGCTCTTTTTTTTTTTAAGATTTTATTTATTTATTCGACAGAGATAGAGACAAGCCAGAAAGAGAGGGAACACAAGCAGGGGGAGTGGGAGAGAAAGAAGCAGGCTCATAGCAGAGGAGCCTGATGTGGGGCTCGATCCCATAACGCCAGGATCACACCCTGAGCCGAAGGCAGACGCTTAACTGCTCTGCCACCGAGGCGCCCCTAGTTTTCACAGCTCTTGCAGCAGTATTTTGATCTGTCCCAGGGACACCATGCAGTGGCCAGCATAGGACTTGGGCAGGAGTCTACTCCATGGCTGAGTCTTCAAGGCTCTTGGTATGCCGTTTAGGATCAATGCATGCATGCTATTTCAAAGGAGAGCCCAGGAGTTCATACACAATACTATGGTTTCCCTTTGTTAAATTCCTTCCTCTCTGCAATCTTCTTGACACTTTCCATCTCCCAGGGGCCCCTTTCCCAGTCTTCTGGCTAGAAAGGAAAAACTTTAGTTTCTCTGTTGAGTACCTACCACAACTGTGATTGCCTCTAGGGTAAAGTGGTGATGGGAGACAGAAAACAAAATCAGTGAATCTCTCTCCGTGCTCTTGGGACCATAATCCCTCTAAATAAAAAGGATTCCTCCCCCATCTGGCTGCCAATGTCACTGCTGCCTTTGAGGCTACAGAATTTCATGGAGGCCAGGGCAGGAGAAAATAGCGGCGGGGAGGGGGGCAAACAAAAAACAAGAGATTCTCTTCCTCCCTTTCCTGACCCATAGGAATCCCCTTTCCTGCTCCTGAGACTAGAAAGAGGGGTCTTGGACCTTCTGTCCGCACCCAGTCCCTAGTTCCAGGTTTTGTGCTACCTTTGAGTCCAGGCTGGAAGGTATTCTATGGAAACAAACAATAAAAACAGCTTACTTTCCCAATCCATCTGCTATCGTTTATCTTTCAGGGTACTCAGCCAATCCACGCAGTCTATCCAGGGATTTTAGTCATATGCAGTAAGACAAAAAGGATAAAATGTGCTTACTACATTTTGACCAGAATCAGAACCCTTTCATTTTTTTTTTTTAAAGATTTTATTTATTTACTTGACAGAGATAGAGACAGCCAGCGAGAGAGGGAACACAAGCAGGGGGAGTGGGAGAGGAAGAAGCAGGCTCATAGCACAGGAGCCCGATGTGGGGCTCGATCCCACAACGCCGGGATCACGCCCCGAGCCGAAGGCAGATGCTTAACTGCTGTGCCACCCAGGCGCCCCAGAACCCTTTCATTTCTTATAAATATCTTCATAAATTCCTGGATTCTTTGCCATTAAAGAAATTTAATTGCTATACTAGGCCTGTTGGCATCTTTCTGTCAATCGTATCATCACTCCATTGTGAGAAGTATGTAGGTTTTCACACAGAGCACATATTGTTTTTATAAGTCTGAAATAATGAAATAAAAGTTATAGGCAAAAAATGCACATCAGAAGAATGGAGGGAAATGTAAGTACTGGTTGTTGGTCTTCATGTGGTATGAGGTATATGGAGAAATATTTTAAGTCAACTTTCAGTACTTTTACATTTATTATGATGAGTACTGCCTTTTTTATTCTAAATAAACTTTTTAAATTTAGCATAAAATATCACAAAAAAGTATACGAATTATAAGCATAAGCATACAGCTCCATGAAAGTAAACACAGCCATTTCACCCAAACAACACTCGCATCAAGAAATAGAGTATTACCCTTTACCCCAAAGTTCTCCATTACCAGCCACAACAGTGACTGCTTTTCAATTATAAAAGTATTACACACATATTTATATTCAAACAGTACTGGAATGTATTTCTGATTTTAGTTACTGTGATGCTTATCTCTTTATATGTTGTCAACATTTATATTTACTTTTTAAACTATTACAAAAATCTCCTGTACATTTTGTCTAGGTTGATTTTAAAACGTGATAACCATTTAAAAAGCATTTGGAGGGGCACCTGGATGGCTCAGTTGGTTAAGCACGTGACTTTTTTTTTTTTATTCAATTTAGTTAACATATAGTATGATGAGGGAGCAGAAGGCTAGCTGAGGACAGGCAGAAGCTGACACCCCACAATCACCCCCCACCATAGGATATATGTGACATTCCTTAGGCACTTCTGGGCGCCCTAAATGAAAACCAAGTAGTTAATTTATAGAGATTACAATTCTGCAAGACGTGAGTCTCCCTCAGTTTACAAAAGTCTTAGCAATTATACCTAGACACCTCTCATCTCCTGATGAGAACTGATGGGCATCTCCCCATGTCAACACTGAACTCCTTATTCTTTTCCACAACCTGCTCTACCCACAATTCACTCCTTAGCTGATGGCAACTCCATCCTTCCACACACTCAGGCCAAACCCTTGGTGTCCTCCATGACTCCTCTCCTCTCATTCCAGCATCCAACTCATCAGGAACTCCTCTAGGCTTGACTTTCCAAGTACATCCAGAATCTGACCACTTACCACCACCATGGCTCCTCCCAATTTGAGCATCCATTATCTTAAATTACAGTAATGGCTTCCCAACTTGTCTCCCAGCTTCTACCCTTGCCTTTCTACAATCTATTCTCAACAGAGCAACCAGAATGATCTTTACCTACCTTCTAATAAGGTACAAAAGAATTCAGCTCATTTATCTCCTACGCTTAAATGGTTTTCTTCTTCCTTAAAATAAAAGCCAAAGTCCTTTTAAAGGCCTAGGAGGATGTGTTCTTCCCCATCCCCCCCAGGTCATCTACTATTCTTTCTTTGGGTAACTCCCCTTCAGCCACAATGGCCTCCTCGCTCTTCTGCAAACTCATTGGGCACATTCCAGCTTAGGAGGTTAGGGACCCTGGCTGCTCCCACTGTGGAAACTCACTTCACAGCCACAAGGCTACCTTCCTGTCCTCATTCAAGCCTTTGCTCAGATGTCACCTTTTTTTTTTTTTTTTTTAAGATTTTGTTTGTTTATTACAGAGAGCCCAAGCGGGGAGAGCAGCAGGCAGAGGAAGAGGGAGAAGCGGGCTTCCTGCTGAGCAGGGAGATCAATGCAGGGCTCAATCCCATGACCCTGAGATCATGACCTGAACTAAAATCAAAAGTCAGACGCTTAACCAACTGAGCCACCCAGATGCCCCTCAGATGTCACCTTCTTACTAAGCCCTACTCCTTTCCAAAACTGTAGCTGTCTTGAGTGCCACATTCCTGATCCTTTTACTCTGCTTAATGTTTTTAGCATGTAACACCTTAACTATGCTGCTAAATGTTCAGCCTGACAGATTATAAACTCCATGCATGAAGGAAAAAAAAAAAAAAGTCTCAGCAATTTACAAGAACAACGCATTTCTATCAATGGTCTAGCTTCCAGAAGGGAATGTGGATACCATTAAATCTCCTTATAATCTGCAGCCCATTGACAGATACTTGAAGCAGGCAAAGTGTATGTTCTTCCAGGATTCTCCCAACTATCTTGGTGTTACTGCCTTGCTAGAGGGAAAAAAAACCTTAAATCAGCCTCCTCCAGTATCTTGTAGGTCCTCTTTAGCATATGAAAATCCTTCCGAAATCTCCCAGTTCCTTACCTCCCCCTCATAGTATACAATCAGCCACCCCTCACAACCCCGGGCAGCAACTCTTTCTGCCCACGGTTCCAACCCCATGCTTTAATAAACCACCATTCTGCACCAAAGACATCTCAAGAATTCCTTCTTGATCATCGGCTCTGGACTTCATGCCGCCAAACCTCACCTATATTCCAAAACCACATCATAATATATTATTAGCTTCAGGGGTAGAATTCAGTGATTCATCAGTTGCATATAACACCCAGTGCTTATTACATCAAGTGCCCTCCTTAGTGCCCATCAACCAGTTACCCCAACCCCCAGTCGCCTCCCCTCTAGCAACCCTGTTTGTTTCCTAGAGTAAAGAGACTCTTATGGTTTATCTCCCTCTCTGTTTTTATCTTATTTTAGTTTTCCTTCCCTTATGTTCATCTGTTTTATTTCTTAAATTAAGCATCAGACTCTTGATCTCAGCCCAGGTCTTTATCTCAGGGTCACTGATGTCAAGCTCTGCAAAGGGCTCCATGCTGGGCATGGAGCCTACTTTAAAAAAAAAAAAAAAAAAGATAAAAAGCACTTGGAATATCTGATAATACAATTGTCATTCACTGGGAAAGCCTCAGGATCCCCAGTAGGCTGACAGAAGAAGGTATTTCTCTCCGAAAGCCAGCCAGTCAAGGCTGGAGAAGGTGAATGCTTCTTCAAATGCAAAGACAGCAACACAAGATATCCAGGAACGTGAAATCAAGGAAACAAGACATCACCAAAGGAACACAGTAATTTTCCAGCAACTGACCCCAAAGAAATACAGATCTACAATTACCTAAAAAAGAGTTCAGCTTAGTGAGCTATAAGGAAACACTGGAAGACAATTCAATGAAATCAGTAAACAATACCCAAAACAAGACGTTTAACAGAGAGACAGAAATTTTAAAAAAGACCCAAACAGAAATCCTGGAGGTGAGGAATGCAATGAGTGAAATGAAAAATGCAGTAGAGAGCACAAACAGCAGACATGATCAAAGCAGAAGAAAGAATCTGTGAGGTCATAGGTCACCTGAAATTATCCAGAGGATTACAAAGAAAAAATAACAAAAGTGAAGAAGAGAAACTATTTAAGCATTGTTGGCATCCCAGAAGGAAAAGAGAAGAAGAAAGGGACAGGAAGCTTATTTAAAGAAACAATGGCTGAGGCCTTCCCAAGTCTGGGGAGAGATTTAGACATCCACGTTCATAAAACTCATAGGTCCCCCAAAAGATCTTCTCCTAGACAAATATAATAAAGCCATCTAAAATCAAAGAATTTTTAAAAGTGGCAAGAAAATAAAAATTCTTAACTTACAAGGAAACCCCCATAAGGCTATGAGTGGACTTCTCAGCAGAAACACTATAGGCCAAGAGAGAGTGGGATGATGTATTCAAAGTGCTGGAAGAGAATGGCTGAGGAAGACGATGGTGGAGCCAGAGGGCCCTACGCTTGCCTCATCTCACAAATACAACTAGATAACTATCGAATTATCCTCAATACCCCAGAAATTGATCTGAAGACTGACAGAAAAAACTCCAAAACTAAAGGCAGAGGAGAGACCACATCAAAGAAGGTAGGAAGTACAGAGATCCAGTTCAGGAGAGATATGTGGCTACTGCAGTGGGGAGGGAGCCACAGGCAAGAAGGGCAAGAGACACACTAGCACAAGGAGGAGTCCATAGGGAAAACAAATCCCCATAGCGATTGCCTTGGAAAGCAAGAGGGCCTGAATCTCTTGAGTTCTTGCAACTACTGGGGCTTAAAGCCTGGAATTTTAAAGGTCAGCATGCTTGGCTCTGGAAGACCTGAGAGGACACTGGGGTTGCTCTTGGAGAAGAGGCTAGGGCAAACAGCCTGCAGACATACAGCCTACAAACAGTGATCTGAAGAGCACCTGGGCACTCAGTGGGGAGATTAGTTGCTCATCTGGGAGCATGTCGCAGAGAGGCAGTATTCACAGAGACAACCCCCTACCTCCTCCCATGAACGCAGGAACTGGACAGTGCCATTTCCCTCCTCCACCCCTCAGCATAAACACAGAGCCACTGCCAGGAACGAGTGCAGTGGCCACACCCCTTACCTAATTTGCATACACCAAGCTCCCTCTACCACCCACTTCCCTGCACTCAGGTGGAACTGCCCTTCCCAGTCATGCTTGCCTCAGTCCCAGCTGGGGGGGCCATCCCCTTGAAGACTGGCCCAAACCCCTGCCCACACCATGTCTCCCAACCCAGGAGTTTTGTGGGGCCTCAATTCCAGTGACAGCAGCAACAGGTCTCATATCACAAGCAGGCCAGAGCACATCAAGTTAAAAATTGCCATATGGAGGCCAGGGACCAAACCCTGCCTACAACAGGCAAAGAAAGCCTCTGCAGACCATGGCCTGAAGGATAAAGTGGCCAGGATACAACAGCAGAGCACACACAGCACACACAAGAGACAGTCCCAGAAGTACCAGGCCCTGGAAACGGGGGCCACTACACTGTAGGGCACTACATGACCTGTTCTTCATAAAGCCATTACACACTCAAGAACAGGAGATGTAGCTGACTTTCCTTACACAGAGAAACAGGCACAAAGACTTAGACAAAATGAGAAGACAGAGGAATTTGTCGCAGATAAAAGAACAGGTAAGACCATGGCCAGAGACTTGAGTGAAACAGATATAAGTAACGTGCCTGATAAAGAATTTAAAGCAATGATCATGGGGTGCCTGGCTGGCTCAGTTGGTAGAGCACACCACTCCTGATCTCAGGGTAATGAGTTCCAGCCCCACACTGGGCGCAGAACTTACTTAAAATAAAAACAAAAACAAAAACCTAAAGCAATGATCATAAGGATACTCACTGGTCTTAAGAGCAGAGGACATCAGTGAAACCATTAGCACAGAGCTAAGAAATAACATAGCAGAGATAAAGAGCTCAATAAATGAAATGAGAAACACACCTAATGGAATGAACAGCAGGCTGGAAGAAGCAGAGAAACAAATTAATGACCTAGAACACAGAGTAATGGAAAGTAATCAAGCTTAACAAAAGAGAGAAAAAAGAATTATGCAAAACAAGAATAGACTTGGAACTCAGTGACTCCATCAAACATAGTAACATTCATATTATAGGAGTCCCAGAAAAAGAAGAGAGAGAAAAGGGTGCAAAAAATTTATATGAAGAAATAATAGCTGAAAACATCCCTAATCTGGGGAAGAAAACAGACATCCAGATCCAGGAGGCACAGAGAACCCCCCCAAAAATCAACAAAAGCAGAGTGACATCAACACATATTATAATTAAAATGGCAAAATATAGTGGTAATGAAAAAATATTAAAAGCAGCAAGACAAAAAAAAAAAAAAGAGTTACATACAAAGGAAACCCCATAAGGCCAACAGTGCATTTTTCAGCACAAACTTCCCAAGCCAGAAAGGAGAGGCATTATATATTCAAAGTGCTAAATGGGGAAAACCTGCAGCCAAGAATATTCTGTCCAGGAAGGCTATCATTCAGAACAGAAGGAGAGATAAAGAGTTTCCCACACAAACAAAAACTAAAGGAGTTCGTGACCACTAAACCAGCCCTGCAAGAAATATTAAAGGGGACTCTTTGAGTGGAAAGGAAAGGCTAAAACCCATAGCATGAAGGTAGGAAACACAAAAGCAATAAAAACAAGTATTTCTGTAAAAAGTCAGTCAAAGAACATAAAATAAAAGGATGTAAAATATGACATCATATACCTAAAACATGGAAAGGAGTAAAGAATGGATTCAAACTTATATGCCCCTCAACTTTATATAAACTGCTATATGCAGAAAATATAATTTACAAACTTAATGGTAACCACAAATCAAAAACCACTAAGAAATACCCAAAGAATATTGAGAAAGAAATCCAAATACAGCACTAAGGAAAACTAGTATACCATAAAAGAAAGGGTCAGAGAAAATCTTCAGAAACAACCATAAAACAAGTAATAAAACAGCAATAAATACATATCTATCAATAATTACTTTAAATGTAAACGGACTAAACACTCCAATAAAGACATATGATAACAGAATGAATAATAATTTTAAAAAACTCATCTACATGCTGCCTACAAGAGACCCATTTTATACCTAAAGACACTTGCAGATTGGAAAGTGAGGGGATGGAGAAACATTTATCATGCAAATGAGTGTCAAAACAAAGCTGGAGTAGCAATATTTTTGTTGGACAAAATAGACATTAAAACAAAGACTGTAACAAGAAACAATACTATAATGAAGAGAACAATCCAACAAGAAAATATAACAATTATAAATATTTATGCACCCAACATGGGAACTTCCATATACATAAAACAGTTAACAACAAACATAAAAGAAACTAATTGATAATACAATAATAGTGGGAGACTTTAGCACCCCCCTTACATCAATGGACAGATCTTCTAAGCAGAAAATCAACAAGGAAACAAGGACTTTGAATGATACACTGGACCGGAGGGTTTTAACAGATATATTCAGAGCATTCCATCCTAAAACAGTAAAATACACATCCTTTTCAAGTGCATATGGAACATTCTCCAGAAGAGATCACATATTAGGCCATAAAACAAGCCTCAACAAATTCAAAAAGATCTGTCATACCATGCATCTTTTCTGACAACAACACTATGAAACTAGAAGTCAACCACAAGAAAATATCTGTAAAGACCACAAATACATGAGGGTTAAATAACATGCAACTAAACAATGAATGAGTCAACCAAGAAATAAAAGAAGAAATAAAGAAGTACATGGGAACAAATGAAAATGAAAACACAATGGTTCAAAACCTTTGGGATGCAGTAAAAGCAGTTCTAAGAGGGAAGTTTATAGTAATACAGGCCTACTTGCTCAAGAAGCAAGAAAAATCTCAAACAACCTAAAACCTTACACCTAAAGGAGCTAGAAAAAGAGCAACAAACAAAATCTAAAACCAGCAGAAGGAAGGAAATAATAAAGATTAGAGCAGAAATAAATGATATAGAAACTAAAAAAAAAAAAGAAGAAGAAGAAGAAGAAAAAGGAAAAAAAAATCAATGAAACCAGGAGCTGGTTCTTTTGGGAGGGGGGAATCAATAAAATTGATAAATCTCTAGACAGACTTATCAAGATGAAAAGAGAAAGGACCCAAATAAATAAAATCACAAATGAGAGAAGAGAAATAACAACAAACACCACAGAAAAGAGAATATTATGAAAAATTATATGCCAACAAATTGGGCAACCTAGAAGAAATGGATAAATTATTGGAAACATATAACCTACCAAAACTGAAACAGGAAGAAATGGAAAATTTGAACAGACCAATTACCCACAAAGAAATTGAATTAGGAATCAAAAAACTCCAAAGAAAGAAAAGTCTGGGACCAGACAGCTTCACAGGTGAATTCTACCAAACATTTTAAAGAATTAATACTCACTCTTCGCAAACTAGTCCAAAAAACAGAAGAGGAAAGAAAACTTCCAAACTTATTCTATGAGGCCATCATTACCCTGATACCAAAACCAGAAAAGACACCACAAAAAAAGAGAACCACACGCCAATATCCCTGAGGAACACAGATTTTAAAAAGTCCACAACAAAATACTAGCAAACCTAATCCAAAATAAATTTTTTTTAAAAGATTTTATTTATTTATTCAACAGAGATAGAGACAGCCAGCGAGAGAGGGAACACAAGCAGGGGGAGTGGGAGAGGAAGAAGCAGGCTCACAGCAGAAGAGCCTGATGTGGGGCTCGATCCCACAACGCAGGGATCACGCCCTGAGCCGAAGGCAGACGCCAAACCACGGTGCCACCCAGGCGCCCCCCAAAATAAATTTTAAAAAATCATTCACCACGATTAAGTGGGATTTATTCCTGGGTTGCAAGGGTGGTTTGCTACTTTCAAATCAATCAACATAATACCTCACATCAATAAGAGAAAGGATAAGAACCATATGATCGTATCAGTAGATCAAGAAAAAGCATTTGACAAAGTACAACATCCACTGAAGATAAAAATCCTCAACAAAGTAGGTTTAGAGGGAAGATACCTCAGCATAATAAAGGCCATATGTGAAAAACCCACAGCTAATGCCATCCTCAGTGGGGAAAAACTGAGAGCCTTTCCCCTAAGGTCAAGAACAACACAAGGACGTCAACTTTCACCATTTTTATTCAACATAGTACTGAAAGTCCTAGTCACAGGAAGCAGAAAACAAAAAGAAATAATCCAAATCAGCAAGGAAGAAGTCAAACATTCACTATTTGCAGATGACATGATACTATATATAGAAAACCCAAAAGACTACACCCAAAAACTGCTAGAACTGATAAATGAATTCAGTAAAGTTGCAGGATACAAATTCCATGTACAGAAATCTGTTGCATTTCTTTAAGTTTTATTTATTTATGAGAGAGAGAGCGCAAGAGCATGTGTCCACGAGCAGTGAGGAGCAGGAGAGGAAAGAGCAGACTATCCGTGAGCAGGGAGCCTGATGTAGGGCTCGATCCCAGGACCCTGAGATCATGACCTGAGCCAAAGGCAGATGCTTAACTGACTAAGCCACCCAGGCGCCTTAATCTGTTGCATTTCTATACACCANTTTTTATACACCAAAAAAAAAAAAAAAAAAAGCAGCAGAAAGAGAAATTAAAAAACAATCTCATTTATAACTGCACCCAAAATAATAAGATACCTAGTAATAAACCTAATCAAAGAGGTAAAGACCTGTACGAAAGAAATCGAAGATAACACAAAGAAATGAAAAACATTCCATGTTCGTGGATTGGAAGAACAAATATTGTTAAAATGTCTAAACTACCCAAAGCAATCTACACATTAAATGCAATCCTTATCAAAATACCAACAGCATTTTTCACAAAGCTAGAACAAACAATCCTAAAATTTGTATGGAAATACAAAAGACCCCAAATAACCAAAGCAATCTTGAAGAAAAGCAAAGACGAAAGCATCACAATTTCAGACTTCAAGTTGTATTACAAACCTGTAGTAATCAAAACAGTATGGTACTGGCACAAAAACAGACACGTAGATCAATGGAACAGAATAGAGAAGCCAGAAATAAACCCATAATTATATGGGCAATCAATCTTTGACAAAGTAGGAAAGATTTTCCCATTTTATCCAATGGGAAAAAGGACAATCGCTTCAACAAATGGTGCTGGGAAAACGGGACCACTTTCTTACAACATACAAAAAAATAAATTAAAAATTGATTAAAGACCTAAATTTGAGACCTAAAACCATAAAAATCCTAGAAAAGAGCACAAGCAGTAATTTCTCTGACATCAACTCTAGAAACTTGTTTCTAGATAGGTCCCCTGAGGCAATGGAAACAAAAGCAAAACTATAAACTGTTGGGACAACATCAAAATAAAAAGCTTCTACACAGTGAAGGAAATAATCAACAAAATTAAATGGCAACCTAAGGAATGGGAAAAGATTTTTATAAACAACATATTCTTTGAAGGTTAGTATCCAAAATATATTAAAAACTTATAAAACTCAGCACCCAAAAAACAAATAATCCAATTTAAAAATGGGCAAGAGACATGAACAGACATTTCTCCAAAGAAGACATCCAGATGGCCAACAGACATGAAATGATGCTCAACATCACTCATCATCACAGAAACACAAATCAAAATCACAACAAGGGGATGCCTGGGTGGCTCAGTCGGTTGGGTGTCTGCCTTCAGTTTGGGTCATGATCCCAGAGTTCTGGGATCAAGTCCTGCGTGGGGCTCCTCGCTCAGCAGGCAGCCTGCTTCTCTCTTTCCCTCTGCCTGCCACTCCCCCTGCTTGTGTTCTCTCTCTGTCAAATAAATAAATAAAATCTAAAACAAAAACAAAAACAAACCCACGATGAGATATCACCTCATATCTGTAAGAATGGTTAAAATCAAAAACACAAGAAAAAACAGGTGTTGGCAAGGATGTGGAGAAAAAGGAACCCTCAGGTACTGTTGGTCGGAATGCAAGCTGGTGTAGCCATTGTGAAAAACAGTATGGAGGTTCCTCAAAAAATTAAAAATAGAACTACCCAATGATCTAGCAGTTCCACTACTAACTATTTACTCGAAAAATATAAAAACACTGATTCAAAGGGATACATGCACGCCTACTTTTATAGCAGCATTATTTACAATAGCCAAGATATGGAAGCAGCCCGAGTGCCTGTTGACAGATGAATGGATAAAGAAGATGTGGTATATACATGCAATAGAAAAGTATTCAGTCATAAAAAAGAGCGAAATCTTGCCATTTGCAATAACATGGATGGAGCAAGGGACTATAATGCTAAGTGAAATAAGTCAAAGAAAGACAAATACCATATGATCTCACTCATATGTGGAATTTAAGAAACAAAACAAAGAAGCAAAGGGGGTTAAAGAGAGAGAGAGAGACAAACCAAGAAACAGACTCTTACCTTGTACCTACAGAGAACAAACCGATGGTTCCCAGAGGGGAGGGGGTTGGGACTACGGGTGAAACAGGTGATGGGGATTAAGGAGGGCACTTGTCATGATGAGCACCAGGTGATTCAAATGAAAACTTAAAACAAAAAGCAAAAACCCTCACAAAGCGTTGCAAGAAAAAAACTGCCAACCAACAATGCTTTATCCAGTAAAGCTGTCCTTCAGAAATGAAGGAGCGATAAAGACTTTCGTGGATTAACAAAAGCTCAGAGTTCATCACCACTAGACCTGCTTTACAAGAAATGCTGAAAAGAATTCTTCAAGCTGACATGAAAGGACAATAATTAGTAACATGAAAAGGCAAGTATACACTGGGTAAAGGCAAGTACACAAATTCAGAATACTCTAATACTATAATATGGTGGTATGTTAATCACTTAACTCCAGTATAAAGGTTAAGAGACAAAATTACTAAAAATAACTACAACTACAATAACTTGTTAATAGCTACAAAAAAGTCATAAAAATGCTCAACAAGTACATGAAAAGGTACTCAACACCCCTAAGCATCAGGGAAATGCAGATCAAAACTAACTCACACTTGTTAGGATGGCTTTTATTTAAAAAGACAACATGGGGTGCCTGGGTGGTTCAGTCGTTAAGCGTCTGCCTTCAGCTCAGGTCATGATCCCAGGTCCTGGGATCAAGCCCCGCACTGGGCTCCCTGCTCAACGGGAAGCCTGCTTCTCCCTCTCCCACCCCCAGGCTTGTGTTCCCTCTCTCGCTGTGTCTCTCTCTGTCAAATAAATAAAATCTTTAAAAAAACAAAAATAAAAAGATAAAAAGACAACATGGGGGTGCCTGGGTGGCTCAGTTGGTGAAGCATCTTCAACTCTTGATTTCAGCTCAGATCTTGTTCTCAGGGTTGTGAGATCGAGCCCTGCATCAGGCTCATGCACTAGACATGGAGCCTGCTTAAGACCTTCTCTCTGCATCCCCCCAGCAAATAAATAAATAAACAGACAACAGATGGGGCGCCTGAGTGGCTCAGTCAGTTAAGCATCTGATTGAGAGGGTTGTGAGTTTAGGCCCCATGTTAGGCTCCACATTGGGCTCCATGCTGGGCGTGAAGCCTACTTAAAAAAAATAAGATAAAATAAAAAGACAACAGATAACATGTGTTGGGAAAGATGTGGAGAAAAGGGAATCCTTGTACACTGTTGGTGGAAAATGTAAATTGGTACAGTCATTATGGAAAACAATATGAAAGTTCCTCAAAAAATTAAAAACTAAACTAACTTAAAATCTAGCAATCCTACTTCTGGGTATATATCCAGAGTAAACAAAAGCATTATCTTGAAGAGCTATCTGCATCCCCATGTTCAGTGCAGCAGTATTCACAATAGCCAAACTATGGAAACAATCTAATTGTCTGTGAATAGATAAATGGATAAAGATGATGTAGTGTGTATATATAATAGAATACTATTCACCCATAAGAAGGAAATCCTGCCATTTACATCATATATACTTATAGATAGATGACAGATAGATAGATAGATAGATAGATAGATAGATAGATAGATAGATAGATACAGACTTCAACTATTTATATCCTTCTCAACCCCAAAGCCAAAATCAAGCCCCTCAGGAACCCATTAGAATAATTCCCATCAGAGTCAAAGGCCAACAAGCCCGTGCACTTCACCACCACCATTTACTACTGCTGTGGAGGTATCAGTGATTACAGCTGGGCAAGAGAAAGAAAACAAAGGTATGTCACTGGAAAAGAAAAAGTAAAATGATGACTATTTGCAGATGATATTCTTATATACCTAGAGAATCAACTGAAAACCTTTACCATTTTATAATCAGGTAAGGTAGTGAAAATGAATATATAGAAATCCATGTCTTCACGTACATCAACAAGAAGGGAGAAGATAAAATGCTTCAACAACACTAAAAACTAAGAAAAAAGATCTGAGAACAAACCTAATAAGAAATGCCAAGAAATCTCTCAAACTCTGAGGGACATGAAAGAAGACTCCAGCAAAGAGAAAGGCACACAATCCTAGTGGGGAAGACTCATCACCTAAATGTCACTCTTCCTACATTAACCTAAAAATGTAACACAGCGCCAATAAAAACAAAAAGGATTTTTTTTCTTTTTTAAACAGGCAGGTTTATGTTAAGGTTCACATAAAAAACAAACATAGCTAGGAAAGTTCTGAAATTAAAGGTAATGAATGATAATTAACTTTAACAAATATCAAAACATGCTCTAAAACCAGAGTAATTAAAATAACGTGTCCCCAAACATAAATGCACAGATACTGTGTAGAACAAAAAGTCCAGAAATAGACCCAAATGTATATGATATGTGGTAAAGGATATCACATATAGTAAAGGACATTTGAACAAGTGGGAGGAAAAATGAATTGCTCATTACGAGGTGTTGCAAAAATGGGTGGCCATTTGGGAAAAAATTAAGCTGGACCCACATTTCTCACCAAAATAAACTCCAAATGGATAGAAGATGTAAAGGTAAATAATGAAATTTAAAAAGTACTTTAAGAAACCACGGGGTAATTTTCCATACTCTTCTAATAGGGAAGATCTTTCTAGGTATGACAGAGAACCCAGAAACCTTAAAAGTCCAATGAATATGACCCAATTAACAACCAATTTTTTTTTCATGACAGAACCATCCTAAATAAAAAGAGAAATTAACAATCTGGAAAAATATAACTGCAATTTGTAACACCAACAAAGTACTAAGTTCCTTCATATATAAACCATTTTTACAAAATCAATGTTAAAAATACCAAAGCCCAAAAGAAAAATGGACAAAGAAAATGGAAATGGTCCCTTACCCTTATAGCAACAGGAGAGCTACAAATTAAAAACTACCCCTGATATGAGTGCTCATTCTATTACTCTTGTAACTTTTCTATAGGGTAAACTAAGTTTTGGAAAAAAAATTTACACAAAGAAGTCATTTTTTCACCTATCAAAGGGGCAAAGATCAAACTGTGCTATCACAGTGCTGGTGAGGGTGTGGATAGACGGGCACCAGCACACACAGCTAAGGGGCATACGCAGACAAAGCCTCTGTGGAGGTGTATCTGGTAAGAACTACAAAAGCACGTACTCACCAACCCAGCAATCTTGCCTCTGGTAAGTGACCAGACAGATGCACTTGGCCATGCATCAAATGATGCGTGCAGAAGGTTACTCAGTGTTTCTGCACGAGCAAAATTTACACCACTTTATATGCCCATCAACAGAGCTCTGGCTGAATAAAGGTACATCCTGACAATGGAATATCATCCAGCTGTGAAAGACAATGAGAAAGCTCTTATGTATTGATAATGAACTATGACAAACAAACAGAGAAAAAAGCAAGGGATATAGTGTGCTACTTTCATGTAAAAGAAAAGAGCTCTCTGTGCATTTGTCTGTATTAACGCAAAGAACACCCCTGACTCACTGAAAACCTGAACAGATACTGGAGAACTGGTATCACTGGCTGCCTCTGGGGAGAGGATGTGGTGGCCAGGGGCAAGATGGAAGGGAAACTTTCCCATGTATACTCTGTTGTTCCTTTTGAATTTTATGCCATGGCAATCTACTATCGCAGTGAAAAGCTAAAATTAAAAATAATGAACGCTTCCCTGTGGAAGCAGCAGCCTTCTTCTCTGAGCTTCTGTAACTGTGTATATCCACCATGCCTGCGTTCATTCCGATTCTTTCAGCCTCCTCTGATTGATTGTGGTTTCTTTGGGAAGAAGGTCACTGCTGAATCACCTTTGTGTTCCCTAGAGCACCGAGCGCCTCATTTGGTGCTGAGCGGAAAGTCACTGAAGGTCTGTCTGTTCACTGCGCTAAACTAGTCCACTGGTGCAAACAGTTCATCCTTGGGGGAAAGGAGATTTTTCTGAAAGTTGCCATGTAAAGCGGACCAATGATTAGGACAGGAAATTCTGCTTCTGTAAGCAACAAAATTAGCCAAATAAGCCGGAAGAATGCTCAGCAGAACAAGTTAAAAGTACTGAAAAGAGAAAGGAGTTTCAGTTCAGGAATGGAAGCTGATTTCAGAGAATCTAAAGCCTGAAAATACATATATTCAAGAGGGTGACCTCTGCCACATTTAGAATAATCGTTGGGGGCACATGGGTAGCTCAGTGGGTTAAGCATCTGCCTTCGGCTCCAGTCATGACCAGGGAATCCTGGGACTGAGCCCTGTTGTCAGGCTCCCTGCCCAGTGGAGATCCTGCTTCTCCCTCTACCTACCACTCCCCCTGTTCATGCTCTCCCTCTCTGTCTCTGTCAAATAAAGAAAACCTTAAAGAAAAATAATCATTGGATTGGCGCAGCAAGACCCAGACTGAAGGGAAGACAAAATTATATCACCTGGTTGTGGTGGTCGTCACAAATAACCAAGTACATGATGCCAACCCTCTTCACAACTGAAATCAACAAATATATTAAAGATTTCCTTCCACGATGCCAGCTACCTACATTCTTATTCCCTCTTGACCTGGTCAGGAATGACTAACAAAGAGACTGAACTGACCCCTGCTATGAATATGGGAAAAGAGGGGCGCCTGGGTGGCACAGCGGTTAAGCGTCTGCCTTCAGCTCAGGGCGTGATCCCGGCGTTATGGGATCGAGCCCCCACATCAGGCTCCTCTGCTGTGNTCAGCTATGAGTCTGCTTCTTCCTCTCCCACTCCCCCTGCTTGTTCCCTCTCTCGCTGGCTGTCTCTATCTCTGTCGAATAAATAAATAAAATCTTTAAAAAAAAAAAAAAAGAATATGGGAAAAGAATTTGTTTTAAAGCTAGAAACAGGGGTGTCTGGGTGGCTCAGTCGGCTTAGGTCATGTTCTCAGGGTTGTTGAGATGGAGCCCCACAGCAGGCTCCATGCTCAGCGGGGAGTCCGCTTGAGATTCTCTCTCTCCCTCCCTCTGTCCCAAACCCACTCGCCCACTCACTCTCTCCCTAAAATAAATAAATCTTAAAAAAATAAAATAAAGCTAGAAACAACCCAAGAGCCCAATGGGGCAGCCCTGTCATTTCACAAGACCTTTGGCCCAGCCAGAGGGTGCCTTCAGTCTCAGTCCCAGCAGGTGCCGGCAGGAGCCTGACTAGGACCAGCCAGCCACCTGCTCCCAGCTACACATGGGCAGCCTCATCCACATCCACAGGTCGGAGGCCCCTTGCCTGGTTTCCTAGCAGATGTGTGGCCTGCTGGAGAGCACCATGGTTCTTGATAGCTTATCCCAAAGTGGGGGTGTGGAGTCTCTTTATTACTGTCTCAAGAGCTTTTAATACAAATGGCGCATGGAAAATGGTTCCATTCCCAACACAGATCCACAAAAGCACTGTTTGCGAGGGGAAGAACTGCAAAGAAGAGAGCAAAGAGCCCTTCTCCTTGACACAGGCTTTTCAACAAATGGTGCTGGGAAAACTGGATAGCCACTATGTAAAACAGTTCAGTTGAACTCTTACATCACATACAAAAATTCAAAATGCATCAAAGACCTACACAAAGAGCTAAAACTATAATTCTCTTTTTAAAAATTTTATTTATTTGAAAGAGAGGGAGAGAGAACAAGAGAGAAAACACAAGCAAGGAGAGGAGAGGGAGAAACAGGCTTCCCGCTGAGCAGGGAACCTGATGCAGGGCTCAATTTCAGGACCCCAGAATCATGACCTGAGCCAAAGGCAGACACTTAACCGACTGAGCCACCCAGGTGCCCCTAAAACTATAAAACTCTTAAAAGAAAGTAGAGTAAAAGCTTCATGACATTGGATTTAGAAAGGATTTCTTGGATATGACACCAAAAGTACAGGTAAAAAAAGAAAACAATCTGGGCCTCAAAAAATAATTTTTGTGCAACAAAGGAAACTTTCAACAGAGTGAAAAGACATCCCACAGAATGGGAAAAAGTATTTGCAAATCATGTCTAATAAGGAATTAATATCCAGAAAAAAAACTTTTATAACTTGGCAACAAAAAAACAACCCTATTAAAAAAATGGGCAAAGGACTTGAACAGACATTTCTCTAGAGAAGATATACAGATGGCCAACAGGCACAAAAAAAAGATGCCCAACATCACTAATCATTAGGGAAATGCAAATTAAAGCCATAATGAGATATCACTTCATACTTACTAGGATGGCTCTTATTAAAAAATAAAAACAAACAAATGAAAATGGGAAATGAGTATTGGTAAGGATGTGGAGCAACTGGGAACTCTTGTGCATTAGTGACAGAATATAAAATAGGGCAGCTGCTGTGGGAAACAGTTTGGCAGCTCCTCAAAAAGTGAAACATAGAATTACCAAATGATCCAGCAATTCCTCCCCTGGGTACATATCCAAAGAACTGAAAGTAGGGATTTGAACAGGTATCTGTACACTCATGTTTATAACAGCATTATTCACAATAGGCAAAAGGTACAAATAATCCCAGGGTTCACTGACAGATGAAGAGATAAATAAAATGTGGATACACATACAATACAATATTATTTGGCCTGAAAAAGGAATGAAATTCTGATACATGCTACAACATGGAGGAACACTGAAAACACTGTGTTAACTGAAATTAGCCACGTACAAAAGGACAAACACAATATGATTCCACTTATACAAGGGACCTAGAATGGGCCAATTCAGAGACAGAAAGTAGAATAGTGGTTGCCAGGGGCTGGGGGAGGGGAGAACAAGAAGTTGTTTAATGAGTATGGAATTTCTGTTTGGCATGACGAAAACCTTCTGGAAATGGGCAGTGGTGATGGTTGTACAACACTGTGAAGATAGCTGATGCCACTGAATGGTACACTTAAAAATGGTGCTCGCTTTGGCAGCACACATACTAAAATTGGAACGACAGAGATTAGCATGGCCCCTGCACAAGGATGACACACAAATTTGTGAAGCATTCCATATATTTTTTTTAAAAAATTGTTAAAATGATAAATTTTGTAACGTATATTTTCGCACAGAAAAGCTCATCAAATAATTTAGAAAGAAGAAAAAAGAAAAATAAAAAAAGGGAAGAGGATATATATGAAGCAAGCAGGCCTTGAGTTAATGAGTAAATGACAGCTATAACTGAATGACAGATGCACAGAGGCTCATTGCTTTCTGCTTTTGTATATATTTGAATTTTACCACAATGAATGTTAATAAACAAGGAAGTCCTTCAGAATGTGCAAAACCTTTTTAGAATATATCCCCTTACAAAACTTAGCAAGATTAGAATACACAAGGTTGGAAGACCTGGCGCGCATGGTTGGCTCAGCTGGAAGAGCATGTGATTCCTGATGTGAGGGTTGTGAGCCTGAGCCCCACTCTGGGTAGAGATTACTAAAAAGAAAAGAAAAAGAAAAGGTTCAAAGACCTAAACTTAAGACCAAAAACTATAAAATTCTTATAAGAAAACAGAGGGCAGGGGATGCCCAGCTGGCTCAGTAGGTACAGCATGCAAGTCTTGATTGCAGGGTCATGAGTTCGACCCCTCCATTGGGTGCAGAGATTACTTAAAAAAAAAAAAAAGGGCAAAAGCTTCAATGACATTGGGCTTGGCAATGATTTCTTGGATATGACACCAAGAACACAGGCAACAAAAAGAAAAAAACCAAATTGGACTTCATAAAAATGTTTAAATTGTGTACATCAAAAGACACTATCCGGGCTGCCTGGGTGGCTCAGTTGTTAAGCATCTGCCTTCGGCTCAGGTCATGATCCCAGCATGCTCAGGGATTGAGCCCTGCATTGAGCCCTGCATTGAGCCCTGCATTGAGCCCTGCTTCCCTCTCTCCAACTCCCCCCTGCTTGTGTTCCCTCTCTCCCTGTCTCTGTGAGATAAATAAATAAATAAATAAATAAATAAAATCTTTAAAAACAAAAAACAAAACAAAACCAAAATAAAAGACACTATCAACAGAGTAAAAAGGCAGCACACAGAAAATATTTACAAATCAAGTATCTGATAAAGAGATTACTATCTAGCACATACAGAGAACTCCTAAAACTCAACAACAAAAGACAATCTGATGTTAAACTGGGCAAAGGACTTGAACAAACATTTCTCCAAAGATAAACCAATGACTAACAAGCACATGAAAAAATGCTCAACATCACTACCCATTAGGGAAATGAAAATCAAAACTACAATGAGATACCATCTCACACCCACTAGGACGGCTATCACCAAAAAACAAAAACAAAAACAAAACCAAAACAAAACAGAAAATAACAAGTGCTGACAAGGATGCAGATAAACTGGAACAGTTGTGCATTGCTGGTGAGAATGCAAAATGATACAGCAACTGTGGAAAACAGTATGGTGGTGCCTCAAAAAATTAATCATAGAATTACCATATGATCAATTCCACTTATGTATATGACCAAAACAGAAAACAGGAACTTGGGGCGCTTGGGTGGCTCAGTTGTTAAGCATCTGCCTTTGGCTCAGGGCGTGATCCCGGCATTCTGGGATCGAGCCCCGCATTGGGCTCCCTGCTGGGAGCCTGCTTCCTCCTCTCCCACTCCCCCTACTTGTGTTCCCTCTCTCGCTGCTGTCTCTCTGTCAAATAAATAAATAAATAAAATCTTTAAAAAAAAAAAAAAGAAAAGAAAAAGAAAACAGGAACTTGAACAAATATTTGTACACCCATGTCCATAACAGAATTATTCACAATAGCCAAAAGGCAGAAACAACACAAATGTCAAACAATGGATAAATAAACAAAATGTGATATATAAATTCCACGGACTATTATTCAGCTTTAAAAAGGAAATTCTAACACACGCTACAACATGGATGAACCCTGAGGACATCATGCTGAATGAAACACGCCAGTCACAAAAAGACAAATACTGTATGATTCCACTCACATGAGATACTTAAGAGTAGACAAAATCATAAATGGGAAGTAGAATGGTGGTTCCAGGGGCAGGGGGAAGGTGGGAAAGGGGAGTTACTGTTAAATGGATACGGAGTTTCGGTGTTGCAAGATGAAAAGAGAAATGGAGAAGGATGACTGTGATGGTTGTATTTAACACCATTCAACTGTACAGTTAAAATGATTAACAGATAAGTTTTATGTGTATTTACCACAATAGAAAAATTAAACAACAACAACAAAGAATGCGTACACAGAAGGGGGTGGGGGATTACAGGGCTAGGAGGAATTCAATTGTATTACAAAAAAAGGAAATAGGATGGGAACACATATTTGGTTACAACAGAATCACAGTAATCTTGAGAACAGGGATGAAATGTGTTCTATATTTTATGGTAAAATCTGAAACAGCAAAATAACTAGCCACTAAACAGAACATTATAAGCCAAAAATAATCTTAATACAGAAAACATAAGCCATAGAACTCTGAATACAAACGGGACTCTGAGCTCCCTAAGAGCCAACGCAAAGAGGGAAACATTATTGACATAGTTCATGGTATACTTTAGACAAAATCAAACCAGTGGCTTAGAAGAGGCACAGTCACTCCAGGCACTGAACCTGAAGAAATTTCTAATTGGCCTCAGATTTTCTTGGGGACTTCTCAGATAGATCTCAATGCAAGCTGATGGGGCCATGCAAAGTCAGTTTACTAAAGAGCTGGAAGAGGGGCCAGAATTATGCTGCTTCCTAATGATGTGGCTTCACTCAAAGACAAAACACTGCCTGGAATGTCGGTACTAAAACACCTTCCAGCACAGTCTGATCAATGTTCTTTCTCTCAACTGAGCTTCAGATGGCCTTTGGGAGAAAGAAGCAGTCAAGGTTATCCTTCCTGACAGGAATATGAGATACAACATTCTCCGTTGCTTGCTAAAGGCAGGTCTTGGTGTTTCCAATAGTCACTGTTGCAGGGATGACAAATTAGAATGCATGTCCAAACCCAACCAGGGCTCAGGCTGGAAGAAGGGACCTAATCACCCATGGAGATGAGGCAGCATCAATGTGAGCTGGCAGGGAAGAAGGGCTGGGTAGGCCAGTCTGAGGAAGATCATGAGAGCAGGGGGTATTGAAGACTGTT
The DNA here is from genome assembly GCF_002007445.2 of Ailuropoda melanoleuca. Classification (NCBI taxonomy): domain Eukaryota; kingdom Metazoa; phylum Chordata; class Mammalia; order Carnivora; family Ursidae; genus Ailuropoda; species Ailuropoda melanoleuca. Next base: position 16,477,295 of record NC_048221.1, read on the forward strand.
GAAGAGGACCACGACTGGAGACTTTCTGAGTGACAGTGCAGTCTTCTGAAAGGTGCAATCCAAGCCCACAGCCAAACACAGCAAGCTGCTCAAAGGATCAAGTTATTGGGAAACGTAGAAATAAATGAGATTTTAAGTTTAAAAAAAACAAAAATGTTGTAGAATAGTGTTTTACAGAAAAAAATGTTCGCACATAACAGAAAATGGATAGAAAACAGTATGATCCCATTATAAAGAGAGAGAAAAGGAGAATGAGCAAGAATGAACCCTGCTAGCGGTCACCACAGTGATTACAGACAAAAACTGTGCATGTGCACGTCTGCCTATTGTTCTTCAACACAGACAACTTGTACTAAAAACAAAAACAAAAAACACTTCTATCTCCTCAAGAAATTTAGAAATATAGTATTGCAGTAAAAAATACAAGCAGCAATACAAATATGTTACTGAGAATGAAATCTTAATTATGACATCATCTAAAAATCAGGGAAACTGTCTAAAAACAAGAGCCAGTTATGTACTTGGCAAAACTATGATACACAACTGATGCTGATGGGATTCAGTGTGAAACATGTAAGCACAGGCATCGCACTCCGGTTTTAGGCGTGCCTGTATGGAGGCATGGCTCTCAAAGTATGGCTCTGGAGACCAGCAGCAGCAGCCTGAGAACAGAGACTCTAGTGAAGTGGGATTACAACAAGGTGATTCTAATTCACACCAAAGTCTGAGAACCACTGGTATGAATAATGTCTCACCTGTCTAGCTAGGGGAATATAGTTCTTGCTCAAATCCCGTTCTGTTATATTAACCTGGACTCCTGCACAAACACTAATCTATTCAATTGTTAAATAAGCTGGGAGAGAATTTGAAGATATTTTTAAAATTAGGTAGAATTCTGGAATTGCTTATTTTGATACAATGTAGCAACTACTGCAGCAGAGTGACCTGAAGAAAATCAAATTTAGTTTGTAAGAAGTGGTAAGGAATCAACATACTTGGTATTTCATTATATCTAAATATCATCTAAGATTTGCAAATACTCTAAAGTTAACAGCACAAATATGACTATTACAAATGCCACATTTATGTTAACTGATTATATTAGTCTCTCTTATTTCTGACATGAACAGGTTTGAAACAGAAAAGGTTCAACGAAATTTTAATTTCTAAAGGGTTATATCAGTCACTATAGCTCCAAACTTAAGATTGCAGCTACATCTGAGACATAAAGACTATTAAAATACCAGATCCTCTTTCAGAAAATTGTGACTACAATTTTTTAAATAATTTATACTTGGTTTCTAATATGAAATACCATTCTTGGGGCACCTGGGTGGCTCAGTCGGTTAAGCATCTGCCTTTCGCTGAGGTCATGATCTCAGGGTCCTGGGATAGAGCCCCACATCTGGCTCAGTGGGAAGTCTGCTTCTCCCCTTGCCCCTCCCTTCCTCATGAGTGCAATCTGTCTCTCTCTCTCAAATAAATTTTTTAAAATGTTTAAAAAAATATGATATACTATTCTCCCTGATTATATGGAATTACACTGAACTTCACTAAACTTCCAACTCAGGAACAAATGGTTAGCACAACACTTTACATATTTGATACAAATGCTAGATACCAAATAAATCAGTGGTTTCCAAACGTCTTCTGATTTGAACCCCAAACAAGAATTGGAGTATACGTCCCAATATATGTATATTCATATATATGTATGTACTACTGTAATATATAGTGTACATCATAAAATAACCTAATAAAACTTAAGTAAAGCTAAAATAGACACAAAGATCAGTTGTGATTCCCCCCTCCCAGACCTCCATGCACCCTTGATGCATGCACACCCCTCATCTTTGGACTCCAGTGTGAAGCTTCCCGCAACCCCGCGAGCATGCTCGGCCAGCGCCGGTGACCACTCATGTGGAAGCTGTAACATGCAGCAGTCAAACTGCTGTCCCCTTCCTGCTGAGTTCCGCATCTCTGACTTGAATCTATGATGCTGGCTCCTTTCCTTCACCCCATCACCTTCTTCTGCTACCTCTCACCTGCCAACGGGCAACAGAGGAGAAGACTGTGAGGCCAGCAGATGCGAGAAGAGCATAAAAGCATGGACACCATTGTCAAGCAAACCTGGGTTTGCACCAGGGCTCTGCCTCTAACTCAGGAGGTGACCCCAGGGCCAGTCAGATAACATCTGCACAACCCATCATTAAAGGGGGGGGTGATAACAGTATTTCACTGGGTTACTATGATGATTAAGTGAGATAAGCTATTATTAGAACACCTAGCACAGTACCTCGATAGCACAGATGTTCAATAAATATTTCACTCAATTACTACTTCGGGCAGCCAAAAAAAAAAAAAAGTCATCTGGACTTTGTTTCATCAGCCAACTCAAGAAGGAAGCAAGTTACAGTGGAAGTAGCTCAGGTGGTAGGGTCTGGCAGATCTGGTTGGAAGGCCTGATCCATCACCTACAAGCTGGGTGACCCTGGAAATCCAGCTTCTCTATAAGGGGCAGACTTATCTGTTGAAACCGAAACGATGACATAAACCGTATACAAAGTATCTGTCAGAGCAAATATAACTAACCCTGGCCACAGCAAATGGCTACCAATGGTGAGAGTAAAGGGAAAGCACATAAACCAAAGTGTAATTCCAGGGTGCACGGGACACATTCATGGGGATGGCTAGAAAACTGAGAGAGAAAGCATCCCTAACGTCTGCCCCCAAACATTAATAAATGCATGAGTACTGAGCCCCACAGGCGTGGTTTGCATCCCAACCGGTCAGTTCACTTGCTCAGATATGACCTCAGGCAACTCATCATCTCTCTGCCTTCATCTTTTAGTCATAAACTAGTAGACTTTTTACCCACCTCATAACAGTAAACTGGTCTAGATGATGGGGATGGGGGGGAGGGCAAACCAATGATGATAAAGCACACAGAGACCTCAGGAAAGGTGCTGCTTTTGCACAACAGCAAAAGAACAGAGACAGCTCTCAAACACCAGATTAGTTCATAATGAATGAGAAGTAATTCTTTCAATCTAAGACCAAAAGAATGACTATGAAAATATATTTATATATATATTTTGTTTTTTACATCATGCACCTACTGGGAATGCTGCAAATGTGTAAAACACCTAAAACCCACTTAAGTATTTACACTTAAAAAGGTACAGGTCACAGGGCCCGGGTGGCTCAGTCAGTTGAGTGGCTGACTCTTGCTATCAGCTCAGGTTTTGATCTCAGGGTCCTGAGTTCAAGCCCCCGACTGGGCTCCAGGGTAGGCATGGAGCCTACTTAAAAAAAAAAAAAAAATACAGGTCAGATGGTAACTACTCTTGTGGTGAACATAATGTACAGAGCAGCTGAATCACTGTTGTAGCTGTACACCTGAAAATAATGTAACATTGGAGTGTAACAACTACACTCCAAAAAATTATTTTTTAAAATGGCACCATAAAAAAAAATAAAAAAGTAAAAGAAACAGTTCTTCAGGGGCCCCTGGGTGGCACAGTGTTTAAGTGTCTGCCTTCGGTTCAGAGCGTGATCCCAGCATTATGGTATGGAGCCCCACATCAGGCTCCTCCGCTATGAGCCTGCTTCTTCCTCTCCCACTCCCCCTGCTTGTGTTCCCTCTCTCGCTGGCTGTCTCTCTCTCTGTCAAATAAATACATAAAATCTTAAAATAAAAAAAAAAAGAAATAGTTCTTCAGTTAAGCATCACTCAGGAACACTAACCAGACATTCTTGGCCCTGGCTTCAGTCTTTAGCAGGTTATCCTGAGACAGCAGCACACCAATAAGACACCCTATTACCAAACTCCAAGAGAGATCTGGTCAAGTAAAGGAAACACACACAAAACATCGTTAAGGAAACCTTTCCTAGGTCTTCTTCACAAGAATTATTACAAAATCCCCCGAAAGAGTTTAATCACGCAGCTTTGTCACCATAGAAGATGGGACAGCAGGTAGCCTGGAATGAAGGGCAACTCCTGCCAGAGCCCCCGCAGGGACCCTCCACCCCCTCCGGCCAATTGCATTTCCACCTGTGCAACTTTGAGCTTCAAACGGTCCAGGCTCCCTCCAACTCGTGCCACCGTGACATTATAATCCCGTATGATATACTGAGGTAATAAACACCAGGCAACACAGTAAACACAGGCAACGTGAGTGAGCAAAGTTTGGGCTTGGGCAAAACTAGAAGCCAAGCAAAACGCAGCAAAGGAGCTACGTGTTGCCTCAAAACCAGACAGCCCAAAAGAGGCAGGAGTGGACAGCATGCTCTCCCCCGCACTCTGGAAAACCCAGACAGCTCCAAAGCAGGTTCTAGAAAGGGCGGCTTCCCGGGGACGGCGGGCCAGGGGCCGCCGCGGCGCGACCCCCTCTCCCGGCAGTGGTCATCACCCGGGGCCAGAAGCTGGGTGGGGACAAGAGGGCGAGGACGGGGGCGCGGCCGGGGTGGGGGTGGGGACGCGGCGGCCCGGCCCCTTCTCTGGGCTGCGGTCTCCCGGCCCGCATGGCTGCTGGACAGCGCCCACGCCCGCGCGCCCGTGTCCCCGGCGGCCCCCACCCCCGACCTTCCGGGGCCGGCGCAGCCGGAGGCCCGAGCCCGGGCNCCCTCCCGCCCTCACCGCCCCCCGCACGTGCTTCAGCGGCGCGCACATGCGTAGTCGAGCCCCGCCCGCGGCTCCCGCTCGCCCCCTGGCGGAAGCGCACCACGCCACCCGGAGGGAGGGAGAGGAGGCGGTCCTGGGCGGGGTGGGGCGGGGCTTGAAATGGGGCGGGGCCCTGAGTACAGCGCCAGGACTTGACAGCACCTTCCGGAGAATTATCAAGAACGTGCGCAAGATGCCTAGGTCCCCTTTTAAAACACCAAAAAACTAAAAACAACAATACAGATGCACAACAAATACAGATGGGTCGAATAAATTCTGTCCATAAAACGAGTTTCCCTACAGCCTTTTTAAAGGATAAGTTTTATGAATACTTACTGATGTTGAAACCTGCTCCAGAAAGATGGTTCAAAATGAACTGTAGAGTACGATCTCATTTTTATTGAAAGCCATCCACGGAGAACGACGGGTCTGGGTGCTGCTGATGTGTAGTGGGTGGATGTGTCTGGGTGGCAGATTTAGGATGTTGGGTTTTTCCATTCGCGGATGGGCATTTAATCATTTTACACGGACCGTGTCTTGGTTGGAATCGCATCGCTGCGACCTCTGAGCGTTTACTCTGTGCCGGGTGCTGAGCTGAGCATTCATCGGAGCGTCCCGAAAACCCCGAGGGAGGTCTCCTTACTGGGTCTCATACAAGGGGGACCGAGGGGGCTTCGCCTGCTGTGGGGAACAGGCCCCGGCCCACCCAGCGCTGGGCAACCCGGGATGCTGCGCGCTGAGAGCCCGGGGCCTGCGCACCGGGACCTCGATCACAACCCCTTGCCCTCGAGGGGCCGGGTCGCGAGTGTCAGGGATAAGCCTCAACCCTGCTGCCCTTGGCACGCTCAGCTCAGCCGCACCCAGCCCAGGCAGACCCTGCTCCTGCCCTCAGAGGCCGCAGCTCTGGGATGGCATACTGTGTATAATGCAAGGTGGGATTCAGAAGTGGCCTGTCTCCCGGTCCAGCCCCCTGGCCTCTTCTAAGCCTTTTTCCAAGAGGCATAGCCTCTCCTTCACACCCATTCATTTCCACTGGACTCAGGACCACCTCTCCAAGGCCGCCCATGTCTTGTCTCCCTCCCTGCCCACTATTGTCACGGGGAAATTAAATAGTGGAGACAACTGACATTGGTCTGAAGTGACCTTTAAGATTTTGCCCCTTATTCAGGATTGGCTTCTGGTTTCAGATGGGGCTTTGGAGAGGGCACCTAGAGAGAGTACTCAAGTATAAGTCATTACAGTTGATTATTTCCTTGTTGCCTTCTCGGTGAGCGGACGGATCATACACACAGCCCTGCCCACTGTCCAGTGACTGTGGTGCCTCCCCATACTGAGTGCACTTCCCTCTCTACTGGCAGCTTTGGCCATGTGTCTGGCTTTGGTCAACAAAGTGTGAGTGAACATGACCTGCACAGGCCTGGCAGAAGCTCTAAGAGACATTGGTTGGGAGAATGAACCTCTCATTCTCTCCCTTCCAGGAGGACAGCAGTGCCACATTGGGACTTGCTCCTTCCAGCTGGGTCCCAGAATGAGAGGTCATGGAGCAGAACGGAAGCAATGACCCATAGTTCCAAACATGTAACGTAAATGAAGAATATGTCTGTCCATTTAAGTCACTGGGATTTGGAGTCTGCTTGTTACTACAGAAGAGTTTTAAGTGGTGGAATCAGGGTCCTAGCCTTTTTTTTTTTTTTAAGATTTTATTTATTAATTTGACACAGAGAGAGAAACAGCCAGTGACAGAGGGAACACAAGCAGGGGGAGTGGGAGAGGGAGAAGCAGGCTCACAGCAGGGCAGGGAGCCCAATTCGGGGCTCAATCCCAGGACCCTGGGATCACGTCCTGAGCCGAAGGCAGAGCTTAACAACTGAGCCACCCAGGTGCCCCCCTTGCCTTGGTTTTTTAAAATAAACTTTACCTGTTTTAAGTGTCCAGTATACGTAGAGTGCAACCATCACCACAACATAACCTTAAAACATTTTCATCCGCCCAAGAAGAAAACTAGTGGAGTCATTGCCCATTCTCACACTCCATGGAACAGTGCACGATCTGGTCTTTTGTGTCTGGCATCGTGTTTTTGAGTTTATCCATGTTGTAGCACTTCATTCCTTTTAATTGCTAAATAGCATTCCACTGTAGCGCTGTAACGAGCATTGTCTGTCTGTCCATCCATTCATCAGCTGATGGAGATTTTGTTTCCACTTCTGGGCCATTATGAGTAACACTGCTGTGAACATCCACACACACGTGTTTGTGCTGTCATTTCTCCTGGGTATATACCTGGGGACTGAAGGGCTGGCTCATATGGTTCATCTATGTTAAGAAACTGCATCTGGGTGGCTCAGTCGGTTAAGCGTCTGTCTTCTGCTCAAGTCATGATCCCAGGGTCCTGGGGTTAGGCTCCCTGCTCAGTGGGGAGCCTGCTTCTTCCTTTCCTCCCTGCTCATGCTCTCTCTCATTATCTCTCTCTCTCAAATAAATAATAAATAAATAAAATCTTTAAAAAAAAAAAAAAAACAACTTCCAAACTGTTTTCCAAGGTGGCTGCACCACTTTACATTCCCACCAGCAACACCTGAGGGCCCCTATTTCTCCATCTTCCTGCTAACACTTGTAATTGTTAGTCTTTTCACTACAGCCATTTTAGTGATTACACAGTAGCATCTCATGGTGGTTTTAATTTGTATTTCCCTAGTGGGTAATGATATTGAACACATTTTTATGTGCCTATTGGCCATTCCCATGTCTGCTTGAGTGAGATGTTTGTTCAAATCTTTTGCCTATTATTTAACTGGGCTGTCTTCTTAATGAGGTATAAGTTTTTTAATATATTCTAGACACAAGTCTCTTATGGTATATGTGATTTATAAATAATTTTGTAAAAAAAATAGAATGGATAATTATTTCAGAAATAAATAGTACTAAAACTGGCACAACCAAGAAAAATTATCATATATAAAGACCAATAACAAAGACATATTTTTAAACTACCTCCAAAAAATGACCTGAACTTGACCAAAGCAAGTCCTAATTTGGGATAAAAAAACAGTAAGAATTTCAGTGCATAAAAAGGTACAGAGTTCCTCAACAGGGTTTATGAGGCATATATTGCTATTTTTGGGTAAGATTTATTTGAGAGAGGGAGAGAGAGAGAAGAGCGGAGGGGCAGAGGAAAAGGGAGAGAATCCTCAAGTAGACTGCCCGCTGAGCACAGAGCCTGACATGGGGCTCGAACCCAGGACCCTGAGATCATGACCTGAGCTGAAACCAAGAGTCAGATGTTCAACCAATTGAGCCACCCAGGTACCCTGAGGCATATATTGTTCTAATGCTCAAACACAGCCAAGCTAACAGAGAGAAGCAAAAAATTATAGTTCATCTTTACTTACAAATACAGATTGTATAATATCTCAATAATATTAATTTTAAAATCTTAGCAAACCTAACATAAGCAGCAGCTTATAGAAAATACACCAAATACCAGTAAGACAAGGCTACAAAAGGAATTTAGGGCTCACACAACAGAGAGCTGCTCAACACACCCACAAGAAAAGTAGTGCCGATACCTCAGTGAGGCTGAGAAAGTACGGAATTCACTAATGATTACTGGTCAAACTCTAAAAGGTGGGGGCGGAGGTAAGAGATTGAGGAGGACCATTTATTCTTCCTTTCCTTTTCCAAGATTATTTCACTGACTTGATACTTCATGTATTTTAAAATTAAGAATTACTATAAAAATACTTCCTATTCCCTTAAAAACAGAAATTAAGACAACAAATACCTTCACACCACTTTTTTATAAAGATTTTATTTATTTATTTATTTGAGAGAGAGAAAGAGGGAAGGAGGGAGGGAGAGCACAGAGGGAGGGGGAGAGAAACAGACTCTTCGCTGAGTGGAGAGCCCAACACAGGGCTCGATCCCAGGACCCCAAGATCATGACCTGAGCTGAAGGCAGATGCTTAACCAACTGAGCCACGCAGGCGCCCACTGTCCTCTCACACCACTCTTAACAAATTTCAAAAAGCTGACTAAAGTTATTCAGGGGAAATAAACTATTGGAGCTATGTCAAACTACAAAAACTTTTGTATAGCAAAGAAAACCATTAACAAAACGAAAAAGCAACTTACTGAATAGAAGAAATCTGCAAATGATATATGTGACAAGAGGTTAATATCTAAAATACATTTTAAAAACTCCTACAACTCAACACCAAAAAAAAAAAGTCTAATTAAAAATGGGCAGAGGACCTTGAATAGACATTTTTCAAAGAAGACATCCAGATGCCAACAGACACATGAAAAGATGCTTAACATCACTCATCATCAGGGAAATGCAAATCAAAACCACAATGAGTTACCACCTCACACCTGTCAGAATGGCTAGAATAAAAAACACAAGAAATAACAAGTATTGGGGAGGATGTGGAGAAAAAAGGAACTCTCAGGCACTATTGATGAGAAGGTAAATTGGGGCAGCCACCGTGGAAAACAATATGGAGGTTCCTCAAAAAATTAAACATAGAAATACTATATGACCCAGTAATTCTACTTTTGGGTATTTACCCAAAGAAAACAAAAAGAAACACAAAGAAAACAAAAATACTAGTTTGAAAAGATAATGCACCCCTATGTTTATTGCAGAACTATTTACAACGGCCAAGATACAGAAGCAACTCAAGTGTCTGTCGATGGATGAATGGATAAAGATCACACACACACACACACACACACACACACCCGCTGGACTATTACTCAGCTATAAAAAAAGAATGTTGGAGTGCCTGGGTGGCTCAGTCGTTAAGCGTCTGCCTTCGGCTCAGGGCGTGATCCCGGCATTATGGGATCGAGCCCCACATCAGGCTCCTCTGCTGGAAGCCTGCTTCTTCCTATCCCACTCCCCCTGCTTGTGTTCCCTCTCTCGCTGGCTGTCTCTCTCTCTGTCAAATAAATAAATAAAATCTTTACCAAAAAAATGAACTGTTGCCATTGGTGACAACACAGATGGACCTAGAGGGTATTATGTATGCTACGTGAAATAAGTCAGACACAGAAAGACAAATACCATATGATCTCACTTATATGTGGAAACTAAAAATGAAAAATAAAAAACAGAAACAGATTCATAAATCCAGAGAACTGGTGGTCACCGGGGGGCGGGGGGTAGGAGGATGGGCAAAGTAGGCGAAGGGGACCAAGAGGTACAACCTTCTAGTTATAAAATAAATAAGTCACAGGGATGCCAAGTGCAGCATGAGAAATTTAGTCAATTATGTGTAACAACTTTGTATGGTGACGGATGAGAGTTACCACTACTTGTATGATGGTGAGCATTTCACAACGCATGTAACTGTCAAATCATTATGTTGTACATCCGAAACTAAAAATGCAAGTTAACTATACTTCTATAAAAATTTTCCCTATTTAAAGGAAAAATTAGCAAGGTTGGCATTATTTGCAGATGTTAACATCTGAAAAAAGGAAAACAAGAAAAAATATCTAAAAATTCAGGAATCTCAATTAGAAAATTATTAGAATAGTTTAGAAAAACTGTAGAATAAGTTATACATTTTAAAAAGTCAACTACATCCCTATGTCAAAGACACCAGAGAAAAATCCACAAAATTAGGGGCACTTGGGTGGCTCAGCTGGTTAGGCATCCAGCTCTTAATTGCAGCTCAGGTCTTGATCTCAGGGTCATGGGTTCAAGCCCCACGTTGGGCTCCACGCCAGTGTGGAGCCTACTTTAAAAAACAAAAACAAACCTAAAAAATTCCACAAAACCAGATCATTTCTTTTCCAATAATAAAAAACATTTAACGAGAGGGTATTAATTTCTTCGCTAGTTTTTTTTTTTTAATAAAGTTACACAACTATAATTTTAAAAACAAGAGCAGGGGGCCTGGGTGGCTCAGTCGTTAAGCGTCTGCCTTTGGCTCAGGGCGTGATCCCGGTGTTCTGGGATCGAGCCCCACACCAGGCTCCTCCAGCTGGGGGCCTGCTTCTTCCTCGCCCACTCCCCCTGCTTGTGTTCCCTCTCTCGCTGGCTGGCTGTCTGTCAAATAAATAAATAAAATCTTAAAAAAAAAAAAAAACGAGCAAAAAATCCTTGAAGGGTACTTTACAGAGCTTGATAACGTGCTGGTGAAATTCATCTGGATAAATAAGTGGGCGTGATATCCTTTTAATAAAGGCTCTTGAGAGCGGACACATACTAACCTTTCAATACCTACTAAAAACAAATTTCAGAAAACCTCAATTTTAAGAACTTTACATATAAATAAACCCAAACTACATAACGAGAAAGGATCACAATTTTTCAATAAATACTGTTGGGCTATTTAGTTATCAGCACGGACACAAATTACAATACTGTAACACATTCTAAATAAGTTAATTTGAAGCATATTTTAAAAATTATTTTAAACTAGAAAAAACAACAACAAAGGACAGCACCTTCATTCCATTCAGGAAGGAAAATACCTCTGAATCCTGAAGAACTAAGATGCCGTCAGAGACAAAATAGGAACAATTCCAAGGTCTTGTTCAAATAGTACTGCCTCTATAACTTCTTCCCCAATTCTCTGCTCCCTCAACAAACCAAAAACAAAAAACTGATGGGGGAGGGGCGCCTGGGTGGCTCAGTTAAGCGTCTGCCTTTGGCTCACGGCGTGATCCCAGAGTCCTGGGATCGAGCCCCACATCAGGTTCCTCCACTGGGAGCCTGCTTCTTCCTCTCCCACTCCCCCTGCCTGTGTTCCCTCTCTCACTGGCTGTCTCTCTCTCTGTCAAATAAATAAATAAAATCTTAAAAAAAAAAAAAACTGATGGGGGAAATAATCACTCTTTTCTGTGGCCATCAGCCCACCACGGTCCATTACTTGAGTTGCCTTCATGGCCCTCATCATCTTCTCCCCTGTGTCGCGTTACTTAAGGGCCTGTTCCCTCGCCTCCATCAGAGCACGGCAGGTGCCTTTAGGACTGTCTTTATTTTAACGGTCCCTTATATAAAACAGGTGGTCCACAAATATTTCTTGAACGAATGCATATCGGAATGGAAAACAAATCTTCCTGAAGATAAAACGTTTTTTAAAAGTAGAAAAATATATACATGAACAAATGATAAAATCCCTTCCAAAATATTACAAAGAATGGATAAAACAAGGTTGACCCCGGATTCCAATTGAGAAGTGATTAAGGGTGAGGAATACGTTCTCCACACATGGGAAAATACGGAGAGAAACTCGTATCCTAGTCATAAAAGAAACGTCCTTCTTCACACAACTCTCAGCAACTATTAAGTTAGTAAAAGAGAAATTAAATCCAAAGCTGGTGGAGAAAAGTTTACAGATCGGTGTTAACCGGCTCGGTCATTCTGGAGAACAATCTGATACCACCGGAGGGCCAGCCCATGTTTTGTTTTGTTTTTTTTAGTTAAGGAGGCTCCACGCCCACCATGTGGCTTGAATTCAGGACCCAAAGCCAAGAGTCACACACTGTCCAAGTGAGCCAGCCAGGTGCCCCAAACCATGCTTTCATTCAGAAATTCCACTTGAGAGAGAAGACTAAAATTTCATCCTCCCTCACTTTCATAGGCCCCTTCCCGTTTTATTTTTTAAGGTTTATTTTACTTTTTTTTAGTAATCTCTACACCCAATGTGGGGCTCGAACTCACAACCCTGAGATCAAGAGTCACGTGCTCTACAGACTGAGCCAGCCAGGTGCCCCTTCCCTGTTTTACTTATAGCAGTTAACACAGTCTAACTCTACACAGATTACTTCTCAGGTTGTTGCAGGCAGGGACCTGCTTTGTTGTGGTCGTACCCTCAGTGCCTACAGCAGCCGGCCACATAGAAGGTGCTCAATATTTGTTGAGTGACTGAATGAATGTTCTAAGGAAGCAAGTATTTGCCCCCACCTCCAAAGGTATAGTATATAAAATTCGTAGGGCACCTATGGGTCCCGGAATCAAGCCCTGAGTTGGGCTCCCTGCTCAGCAGGGAGTCTGCTTCTCCCTCTCCCTTTGCCCCTCCCCCCTGCTTGTGCTCCCTCTCTCTCACTCAAATAAATAAATAAAATCTTATTTAAAAAATTTAGTGCACTCACTTATAAATTAAGTGAAGAAACAATAGCCACATTCACATCATGTACAAAATGTTTGTGGTGCTGGGCCCATTCGGAAACGTAGCTCCGATGAAGCTGGATACTGAAGAGTATGCATCAAACAATCAATAGATTCTTCAATAACCACTTTCTCAAGTTGTACACATAATTTTCAACTATTCCATCAGGTCTGAGATATTTTGGGGAAAAAAGCAGCTACTGTTACTGGTTATGAGTGGGATAACCAACACGACAGTATGACATGAGGGGAGGAGTGATGAATTGTTCCCTTTAACAAAAACTAAAAAATGTGAAAAGTTAAAATTAAACAAGGGATATGAAATTTCCTCAGGCCCAGGTGAGCAGTGTTATTGTTCAATTTTATTTACTTTTAAACCAAATTCATTGGGGCGCCTGGGTGGCATAGCGGTTAAGCGTCTGCCTTCGGCTCAGGGCGTGATCCCGGCGTTATGGGATCAAGCCCCACATCAGGCTCTTCTGCTATAAGCCTGCTTCTTCCTCTCCCACTCCCCCTGCCTGTGTTCCCTCTCTCGCTGGCTGTCTCTATCTCTGTCGAATAAATAAATAAAATCTTTAAAAAAAAAAATCAAATTCATTGCGGTATAATTTGCATACAGCAAAAATGGACCCCGTTTAAAGGAATGCCCTTGGCGTCTACTCTGAGGTGATCTTGACTCACGGGCTGGGTGTGGCATCTACAGGATGCCGGGGCAAGAGCTCACCTCTTCCGTCTCCCTAGGTGAGGCAGCAACCTGCCAAGGCCCCATCCCGCCTGGCAGCAAGAACACTCCTTACCCCTCTCACCAAGCCAGCAAGCCTCACGTGCCAGGGACCCCAGAACTGGGAGGAAGTGAAGCTGTGAACTGAGTGGGGAGCCTGCCCCTGGCCTCTGGGAGGCTCGGTCAGCAAGTGCGGACTTGAGAGTCAGGCTCCGCGGCCGACAGCCGGCTCTCCAGCCGTGAGCGCGCTGCCGAACCTCTTTAAGCCAGTTTTCTTACCGGACTGAAGGGCAGATACCTTTGCAGGACGCAGGTGAAAATTAAATGAGACAGTCCATCACGAGGAAGCCACGACACGGGGACTCTCCTCACGCCAGCTATGATTATCCACGGCATCCCTCGGGTGCCTGCCACCCGGGACTGTCTCCTAGCTGGCACGTTCATACCCACTCTGGCTCTGAAAGGCACAACGACCAAAAATGGGCAGTTGAGGCTAAAGCGTGTTTAATGAAAGGCTCCCGGGACCACTTTCCCTGGTTTCAACATGCAGCGTCTCTCTCCGCAGAGGCCAGGTGGCTGTTCCTTCTGTGTCTTCTGAACGGGGCCCCGGGGATCTAGGGCGTGCCGTCACAGCCCCATTCCCCTCCCGCACCGCGGTGGGGCTGCCGGCCCAGGCTGAAATGCCACTTCAAACGCGTACAGGCCCATTCCGACCCGTCGCTTTATCGTTCACATCTGAAGACAGTCCAAGGTCATGACATGGGCTCCTCAATCAGGTCACAGAACAGCCGGGGACATTCCTTTAGCAAAAAAGGACACGCTCTTGTCCTGTATCTTGTACTGGTAAGTGAGGCTCCGGTCCCGCTGGGCCGCGGGCTGCGATGGTGTCCGCCAGAGGACCCTCAGCTACAGGGACAAGGAGAAGAATGACAGAGAAGCAGCCCCCAGTGCCTGCCTCCTCCATGACCCGCGACCGGGGCCTCAAAGAAGTGCCAGTCACGTGCCATGAAGCCACGCGACCCACTTTGGAAAGAAAGCGTACTACCAGCGAACTAAAACTAGAGGTTTCCCCTTCATTAAAGGCGTGATATCTGCTCGTTACAGGAAATGTTTAAGGGAAAGAAAAAAGAGAAACAGCCATCCAGGGAAAAACCACTGATGTAATTTGGTCTTTCTTCTATGCGTGGTTTTGTTAGCCACACTGCTTTTGAAGATCAACTCATGAGAGTCAGTACATTCCAATCAGTACAGGCTCGGGAACGCTAGACATTTATTCTCATGATGTCTCAATGCTAGGCATGCTAGAATGCTCTGGGGGACTGGCCTCAGAGAACCCTCTCTGAACCCTCCCCCCACGCTGTGCACACAGGCTCCACCAACACAGCATCTTTGGGCTTGCCCATTCGTTTTCTCTTCTGATTCTGGGCCAAAACTCTCCTCCATGCTAAGGGGTCAAGAGTGGTCAAGGTCAGTTAACCCAGAAGCCGTGGTGGGGGCTTTGGGGGTTATTCCAAAAGAGAAGTTCCAGAAGGCAGAGAACCATGGCAGCCCGTTGGGAGGGGGTAGAACCTGACCTCCCTCCCAAGGCAGGACTCTCAGTTTCCGCCGAGTTCTCAAACATTCTGGTCAGAGACAGCAGTGGGGGCAGCAGCGACCCCAGCCATGGGTATGGTCCCCCCTGGATTGTACTTTAAAAAGAGCAGCATTGACCTGAGTAGACAAAGCCTGCTGTGGTCCCTGTCTGACAGCAGGGCCCCTGCGTTCTGCTCCTGGTGGCGGTCTCCTTTTTAGGAAGTTCCGCTTCGGTCACAAAGGCACCGCCGTGGAAAACATGCACTGTGTGTGAGGCTAGCCCCCCCGGAACGGACTCTGTCTTGCATTCACACAACTCCTGAGGTTTCTCTTGCACCCGAAGTTACACCCCCAACCAGACAACCCCTAGGGCCCGACTCTATCCCACATCCGGTCCCGGCTCAGGTGCAGAGGCAGCAGCTGGTGCCCCATGAGCCCCTGCGCACCTGTCCATGCACGTCCCTGCAAAAGCCCGTAGCCAGGCCCTCGGCCCGCAGGATCAGGTGGCTCTGGTGACTAAGGCCGTTCAAGAGGATGTCATTCTCCTCGTCCTCAGCGTCTCCACTGTCGTGTACCAGGGCCACAATGTTTCCCTGCAATAGAGAGTCCAGATGAGAGCCTGCTCCCCCAGGCAGCGCCATCAGGGAGCACCGGGCTCTCAGTGCCTCCAATCCCCTGCACGTCTTCACCCCACTCAGCCTCCACGCTGCTGCTCGGAAGGACCCTTGCCTGCGCTCCAAGACCCGAATTCCAGCCTCACCGGCACATCGAACCTATCCTGCCAGCTCAGTCCCTCGTAAACCGAGCTCAGCTCAGCCTCCACGTTAGCAAAAAAGGGCCGCCTTTCTGCCAGGCTCCTGCTCTTCCTGAGTGCTCAGCACGTGCCAGACCCCGCAATGGAGATAAGAGGGGAGCAGTGTGGGCCCTGCAGACAACACAGGACACAGGCCAGGAGAAGGGGGACGCGGGGGGCACAGGGAAGAGGCATCCTGTCAGGCCCAGTGGAGAGGGTCAGGAGATGGACACCATGAGCAGAGTCAGAAGGGCAAGCAGGACTTAGCCAACAGGAACTGGAGGGGGAGGTCAACGCGCTGAAGGGGAGACCCTGAACAGTAAGTCCTTTCAGAGGTATGCTGCCCAGTTGTTAAAAAGAATGACGCAGGGGGCGCCTGGGTGGCGCAGTCGTTAAGCATCTGCCTTCGGCTCAGGGCGTGATCCCAGTGTTCTGGGATCGAGCCCCACATCAGGCTCCTCCGCTATGAGCCTGCTTCTTCCTCTCCACTCCCCCTGCTTGTGTTCCCTCTCTCGCTGGCTGTCTCTGTCAGATAAATAAATAAAATATTTAAAAAAAAAAAAAAAAAGAATGAGGCAGACCCGAGTGTTCTGTTCCTGGCAATGGACACCGAGATACAAGTGTGCTGTGAAAGGGCACGGCAGGTGACCAGCGACGTGAAGAAACATGCAGACACACACACGTAAAACATGTTCACAACTGCGCAGACTCTCTGGAACAATACCCACACCGGGAAAGAGATATTACTGGTTGTTTGCTCAAGTACTCTGTGCTATTTATTCTTTCTTCAACTATTCCCAAGTTTTACTTTTTCAACTAAAAGAGGTATTTGTACAAAACGAGGGTGGCAGTAGGCCACAGAGCAAGCGACGCTGTGGGCAGTATGCCTGCTTCGGTGTCACCGATCGCGCCCTCTGCACCCCCTCTGTTCCATCTTCCCCCCCTGCTCTCCGTGTTGCCCTGGAACTGCAGCCCCGCGGCCCTCGGAGCTCCCCCGAACCCAGCTGCCAGGCAGGCCCTGGCACACAGGAGGTGCTCAACGTGCCCTGCTGGGTACACGCAGCCCCAGGAGCTCACCCCAACCGCTGCCCAGCACCCCGGCCTGACCACATGCTGTGGGGCGGCCACCGTGGGCCAGACGCTGTGTGGGCGTGCTACAAGCTTCGGGTCACTAAACTCTCGCCGCTGGGATCCTGTGAGGCACGCACCAGAGCCATCCCTATTTTATAGGTGGGTCTACTCCCATTGTTTAACTGTTTTGGCAAAATCCCCATTTCTGCCTCATCATTTGACAGAAACGGTTACATCCTATATTTGCCTTGCATCTCACAATTTTTTACAGCGATTTATGTCTCAGCTGATCTTCAAAGCCCCCGCAGAGCGTTAATACCTTGTCCCAGGACATGAGGCAATGTGTGCCAGAGCTGGGACTACTGCAGTCTCACACGACCGGCCACAGCCAAGACAGTACCGGTCAACCTTTTCATTTTGAGGCCTTTCTTTTTTAGCAGTGGCAAGCAGTGGCAAGCAGTAAAGCCAAACCCCCAGGCAAATACACAAGAAAGACCACTGCAAGCAAGGGAGGTGTCGACCCGTCGGCCCACGGAGGTCACAGGCAGGAGCGCGGAGAGCAGGCCCATCAGTACCTTTCGCTCCCAGCACACGGCAACTCTGCAGTAGTGGACGAAGTCCAACACAGCCACCGCCCCCAGGCCCAGGCTCAGCAGCACGCTGAGGTCGTCCACCAGCAGCACCGGGCACCTCCATGCGGCCTGTCCATCACCCACGGGCTTCAGAGCCTCTCGCACAAACTCGTACAGAGGCTGCAGGTTCCCAGCATCGGCTTCCCTGGAACATCAAGCAAGGGTCACTAGAGAGGTGACTCTCTCTATAAATGTTTATCTGGGACCGAGCAGCGCCACGGGAAAGGGCTGGGGAGGAGGCAAAGAACCGGATCACAAGCCTTGGCCTAAGGGGTTCCTGATCGGGTTGGAAAGAAAACGTGTACATGAGCAAGCTGTGCTTCCAACACTCCTTGAGGCCTGGGAGGTAGAGCACTGTGCTAGAAACTAGGGGACACAAAACAAACAGCCTCCTGGACCCTCAAGAGACACCACACAGCCCCTCCACCTAAGAGCTTAAGGCATCGGAAGATCAGTCTGGAGTGGGCAGGAGAAGCCTTCCTGGAGATCATCATGGGGATAAAAAGCTAAACAGCAGTTCAGGTGACCTAGCGGTGAGGGACCAAGGTCTAAGGGCTGTTTGCGCACCTAACCAATTCCACCTGTTTCTGAACAAGTTGGCCCAGCTCCCTACGCCGCCTTGGCGGTCACCTGCCAGCAACAGAGGCTCAAAACACAGCAGAGCACAGGGCCTCGGCACCTGCCCACGCTCCAGGTCCAAGCCCCACTAACAGCAAGGACAACAACTTCCCACACCCGGGGGAGGGGGTGTAACCAGGCCCGTCATTCAGATGAAGACACCCCGGTTCAGAGGCGGTAAAGGCTGCGTGCGAGATCACACACGCAGGGTCAGGGCATGGGGCCTTCCGACTCCACGCTGCCTTCCGGGCCCTGTGTAAGGCTGGGTCTGAGAGAGGGGGTGGCGGGGAGGGATCCTGTTTGGACTCCTTTGTGGCAGCGGAAGAACAGCAGCCAGGTGGGGAGTCTGCACAGAGCTATGTTTGTGGCTGACACTCATAAAGGACAAGAAACAGGAAAGCCAAGCTCAGAATAGCAAATGCAGGGTAAATGGACTTTTTCTTAAAGGGCAACAGTAATATTTTAGGCTTGTGGTCTCCGTCTCAACTACTCAACTCTGCTGTTGGACTGCAAAAGAGCCAGGGACAGTATGCGAACAAATGAAGCAGCTAAAACTTTATTTACAAGTACAGGTAGCTGGCCCACAGGCCATACTTCGCTGAGCCCTGTATCGAGCCAAAAACAGAAGAAAGGTGTGTGCTAGGGCTCTGAGCCAGGGTTGGAAAAAACATAGTGTTCTGCCATAGTCCCAGCAGATAATGCTTTCTGCAGCTTTTGGCTCAGCCACACACCCTCCCGCCCGTGATAAGAGCCAAGGGCTTTCTGATGAAGCCGCAGCACCAGGGAAGCGTCTGCACCTAAAGCCAGCTCTGTCCCCCACATGCCACATGCCAGGGAGAAGGAATCACAGGGCAAGCTGGTCTGGGCCCCCCCACCCCGTGGGTACTTCTGGGCGGGGCTGCAGGCTGACTGACCTGAGGAACTGCAGGGGGTGTGGCGCTGCCTGAGCTCGGAAGAAGACATCCACCGAAGACTTAAGTCCCTCGAGGAACACAAGCTGCCCGGATTCCCGGGCCGCAGTCAGGCTGACACCCTAAACACAGGGGAGAGTGAATCACGGTGCCTTGCAGGGGAAGCCACCCCAGAAGCCAGACTCCAGCTCACAAAAAGGCACAGGGCACACTCTAAGCCCTGCAAATGTGCACCTGTCCACCTCCAGATGGGGCCCATGCCTTCTTCCCACTGGCTGCTCCCAACCCACTGTGCCGAGCTGCGCCTTGGTATTTGTCATTTGGTAAAAAACTGACATTTTGCTCACATGTTCATTTTCATGACAGCTCGATACTTGGGTTTTAATTTGGAATAGTATCAGAAAGTGTATCATAGGGGCACCTGTGTGGCTCAGTTGTTGAGTGTGTGCCTTCGGCTCAGGGTGTGATCCAGAGTCCTGGGATCGAGCCCCGTATCGGGCTCCCTGCTCCGCTAGAAGCCTGCTTCTTCCTCTCCCACTCCCCCCGCTTGTGTTCCCACTCTCGCTGGCTGTCTCTCTCTGTGTCAAATAAATAAATAAAATCTTTAAAAAAAAAGTGTATCATAAACTTTTTTTTTATCATGAACTTTTTAAATGTTATGTATTTACAAAGTTAAGCATGTTTAGAAATGATAATAATGACAACAAAATGGTGGGAAGATGACCAGGTCGGAAAAATGCTGGCTGCAGAAGAAAGGGCCAGATGTGGGCTTTGAGTTTCACAAACCCCTCGGGTACGCCTCAATGGCATGGGACCTCAGGGCTGCTCCTTGGCTTCCAGTAACAGAGCTCATAGGTCATAACTGCCAGGCTGCTATGATGCAGGAAGATCTCGTCACCAGCAGGTTCTCCTTCTCTTCCCTCTTCCCACGGGAGCTAGGGCACCATTCACTCCTGGTGCACTAGTTCGGAGGTGGGCAAAGCTTCTCTGTGAAGGGCAAGACAGGCTTTCAGGCCACGCCGTCTATGCTGTAGCGACTCAACTCTGTAGAGTGACGGCAGCCACACATGATTCATAAACAAATGGGTCAACCCCTGCTCTGGACCAGATTTTTTTTTTTTTAAGATTTTATTTATTTATTTGACAGAGATAGAGAACAGCCAGCGAGAGAGGGAACACAAGCAGGGGGAGTGGGAGAAGAAGAAGCAGGCTCCCAGCGGAGGAGCCTGATGTGGGGCTCGATCCCAGAACGCCAGGATCACGCCCTGAGCCGAAGGCAGACGCTTAACCGCTGTGCCACCCAGGCGCCCCTAGATTTTTTTTTTTTTTAAGTTTATTTGTTTATTTTTTAAAATAATCTGTACCCCCAACGTGGGGCTCAAACTCACGACCCCGAGATCAAGAGTCGCATGCTCTCTGGACTGAGCCAGCCAGGTGCCCCGAGCCCAGACCTTTTTAATATGGCTCTTCGTGACCTACCCGATTTAAGCAGCTCTGGAGTCACCTCCTTGAGGGCCACTCCAGACCTCCAGAATCAGGAGCTTTGCGGGCAGGGCCCAAGAATCTGCATTTCGACAAACACCCAGAGATGGATACAATCTAAATATGCAACCCGCTGCTCTATCTGTGCAGACACAGGCCACATGGAACTCCTGAGACTCCTCGTGCCCCTAGACCAAGTCTCCGTTGCTCAATCGTACCCCAGTGTCCCCCCCGTGCAGGACCACTAGCTCCACAGTCACCCCTGGTGGACAGAAAGACTCCTGTTCACCACCTTTGCTCTTGCTCATTACCGGTCCTCTCCTGGCGGCTCAGAACACACCGAGTGTGCAGGCTCACACTCGAGTCCTCCGCGTGCCCAGTGCCGTGCACCCCATCCCTCCTGTGCTGCTGTGTGGATGCTGAGTCAAAGGTAACAGAACACGTAGCCAATCTGGACATGAGCATACACACACTTTTCATCCAGAAACACAGATGCTAGGGTCACAGAGACATGCCTCACAGACGTGAAACGTAACGTGTTCTTAACGTGACTGCTCTCCCTGAGCTCACGCTCTGATCTCTAACACAGGAACTTCCTCCTTCTCTGCAGAGGATGGGAAAGAGTCTACTCTCTTCTCATCCTCTCGTTTGTTTCTCCCCATCAGAGTGACATCGGGCAGTGACGTGGCCCAGTAGGAAGACTGGCATTTCAATGATCACTGGTAATCGGTGGCCTGCTTCTTTCCCTCCCTAAGGCTGGCCTATTAAACACAAAACAAAACAAGACCAAAAAAAACAAAAACAAAAAAACCCCAAAACAGTTAGCCCCTCTGGTCACAGGTCATGAGTGATGGCCTAGGCTAGGCCAGAAGGTTCACCAGCCTCTTGGCCATCTTATTCTTGCCTGCCCGCATCTGACAAGATGAAGTGCAGGCCAAGATGAGGTAATGAGCAGGTGACAAAACCACCTTTCCCCACATTTGGCTTCTAAGCCCTAAACTTAGGGAGACAGCAGGAGGCACTCAACTTGGTGGTAGACCAAGCTGTGATTGCCAACTCAGCAGGACTAAGATTAAAGACCACACTAAGAAGGAGAAAATCTTAACTGGTCCAGAGTCAGAAGAGCCGCATTTGATTAATTAACAACAGATGTGGTTCTATAAACTCTAAATTAATAAGACAGGTAGAGATGCTGCCTTAGCCCTTTAGATAAGGGGTTCACCCCCCCCATGATTTCCTCAGTCATTCTCTTGCTAAGTTCTCTACAACCCACACAGGGGAGCCTAGCGTTGGCCCCACTCACACCTGCGTGACCCACATACTCGGGACCGCACCTCGGAGGTCTACGATATTTACCAACTTCTGTCCCACGATATTGTAGTGACTGAAGGACTGGATGAGTGCCACAAAGCAGACTTTGCAATTAGCTAGAAAACAAAACAAACAGATTTTTAGTGAAGTTTTTACTTATAATCAGTCTCATATAGCTCATACTCTGGAAACAAAAGCACTGGGACAGGTCTAAACAGACACAAGGGGGGGCGCCTGGGTGGCACAGCGGTTAAGCATCTGCCTTCGGCTCAGGGCGTGATCCCGGCGTTATGGGATCGAGCCCCACATCAGGCTCCTCCGCTAGGAGCCTGCATCTTCCTCTCCCACTCCCCCTGCTTGTGTTACCTCTCTCGCTGGCTGTCTCTATCTCTGCCGAATAAATAAATAAAATCTTTAAAAATAAAATAAAAATAAATTAAAAAAAATAAACAGACACAAGGGGCCTTGCAACCTGATATATGCAATTTGATTCTAAGATGCACATTTTCTCATATGTAATTATATCTTATTTCACTGAACCTGAGATGTACTTTTTTTTTTTTAAGATTTTTTTATTTATTGGGGCGCCTGGGTGGCACAGCGGTTAAGCGTCTGCCTTCGGCTCA
>NC_048221.1:16499867-16512634 GCF_002007445.2 Ailuropoda melanoleuca
AAAAAAAAAAAAAGATTTTTTATTTATTTATTCGATAGAGATAGAGACAGCCAGCGAGAGAGGGAACACAAGCAGGGAGAGTGGGAGAGGAAGAAGCAGGCTCATAGCAGAGGAGCCTGATGTGGGGCTCGGTCCCAAAACGCCGGGATCACACCCTGAGCCGAAGGCAGACGCTTAACCGCTGTGCCACCCAGGCGCCCCCCTGAGATGTACTTCTATTATGTGTATTACTTGGTACCTTATTTTGTTCTATTATAAATAAACTGTGGTTTTTAGAAAATAATTTTGGGACACCTGGGTGGCTCAGTCGGTTAGGCGTCTGCCTTCAGCTCAGGTCATGATCCCAGGGTCCTGGGATTGAGTTCCATGTTGGGCTTCTTGCTCAGTGGGGAGCCTGCTTCTCCCTCTGCTTGTGCTCATGTGTGCTCTCTGACATATAAATAAATAAAATCTTAAAAATAAATAAAATTTTTAAAAAATAATATTTTTCTGTTTGTTGTTGGTGCACAGAAATACAATTGATTTTTTTTAACTGGTCTTATGTCCAGGTAGTTATAAGGGGAACACAAACAAGCTATAGCTACCTTACTGAGCAATTAGCTCTAATAATTTATCTGTAGATTCTCTTGCCTTTCAGTGCTGACAATAACATTATCTGGAAAAGAAAGCAACTTTCAAAGCTGTGAATTATTACAACTAAGAGTGCCAAAGGTCTACCCTCTATCCTGGCCTGACTCAGCAGGGGCTCAAGGAGAATCAGTTGATAAATGAGTCTTTTTTGCATTTGGCTGTTTTCTTCTTCTAATCTAGTTCCTATATGTAAATTGCAGCAGCCCTGCAGTTTTCCTATGTTCTTTAGGAAGCATCTACTGCCAAGGCAACGTGTCAATGGGTCCACGGCCCAACGACCTCAAGATACACAAGGACTGAGGAGCAACTAAACCAGGTGGAGAAGGGAAGATAGGACATGGATACAGTGAGTACATACCACCCTTCGGGATGGGTGGGCAGGGAAAAGACGGTCAAATAACCTGCCACTTAATGCACAGCCATCTGGCTACCCGAACACCAAAGCCCTGGTTGGTTAATACTATTCCCATTGCATTTTCCCTTAGGTTTCTTTTTCTACAGCATCAATGAGTCCTATACCTTTGAGGTAGAAGGAGAGAAAGTGGTGCACGAGGAAGCTGCCATCTGTCTTGGCATCACAGAGTAGAGTCAGTTTCCCCTACAGGGTAAGAGGAACACAAAAAGGTGAATTAGATTCCCTGGAAGGAGGTGAGTATCTGCACACAACGCAGAGACACATACACATGGATTACGAAAAAGAAGAAAATAAGTCAAAACTATGGAAAAACCAACAATTAAAGTGATTGCTATTAAGTCACTTATTATGGGCAAGCATATCTCAGCTTCCACCTTCCAAGGCAAACAGAATAAAGCGTCTCCTCTTTCTCACTCACCTTGGTACCTCAGGGACCAGTGCCGGGGAGAAAGAGATCCTGAACAAAAGCAGCTTTTACCGTCAGAATCCAACAAAAATCACAGCCTGCCAAGATTGGAATGGAACTTCAAAAAACTAATCTGACTCAACTTCCTATTTTTAATTCTGATACCAATTCTGTCCAACAGGGTGGGGGAGAGGTCAGAAGTAGGAGTCGACAGAGACCTGCATTAACAAAGCTCTCATCCCAACAGCCCAGGACGCTGCTTCAGGCAGAGCTCTGATCATGGAAAGTCCTGGAAAGACCTCTAAAGATGGTCTCTACAGGGGCTGGGGGCCCTGCTCCAGCCACCTCTAGCTCCCAGTCGGTGAAAGGGGAGGTCGGGATCAAGTGGTATCAGACATGACACTACCATGTTGTGACTTTTTTTTTTTCACTTACGAAAGGTCACACTATCAGACCGTGAGGGTTGCCTCAGGACTGTCATTTCCTGGTGCCCACTTTGATCCTCCATTCCTCCACTCTGACCCTGGGCTGAGCACTCTGGAGGTGCCAGGAGTAACCAGCAAGGTCGCCAGTGCCATCTGCAGGCTTGGGCAACTGAAACCCACAGGGTCTATTGAAAACTAATTTGCCCGACACTGTGAGTTCATAAAAAAGACCTGACTGATACACATGGTGTTTTGGTTGCCTGGAGGAGCTTACCATTTCCTTAGAAAGACAAAGGTTACAAAATAAAACAGGTTAAGTTCCTGGGAGAAGTAACCCCCGGGCTAAAACGTGAAAAATTTCGGGATGCCCGGGAGTGCGGGAAGGAGGGTGGAGAAAACAAAGTGGTGGAGCTGTTGTGCCCAAGGCCGACTTGATACAAGCCGACGCTGCCTGAGAGGAACTTGGGAGCGCACCATTCAAGACCACGAGGATGAAGAGGTGGAGCCGCGTTCACTGCGACCTGCACGGTGCCGCAGGGCCAGAGAGACAGACTCAGGGGGGTTAAGCAGCGCGTCTCCTGGGAAGGGTGGAGAATCGAACTCCCGACTCTCAGGCAACCGCCTCTGAGCACGCACAGGGCCCCCCGATACACGTCTGTGAACGTAAGCCAATGCATCGTCGGCCACGCTTCCTGGGCACTTTTGAGTGAACACACGGCCTTTGAGAAGACGCCCACCTTCCGTAAGCGCCGGCGCCCAGCCCAGTTCTCGGATCGGCCCTCCCCGGACTACAACTCCCATGCGCCCCCGTGCCCGCGGACGTCGCGTCTTTCCCACGGATCCGCGTGCGCTTCATCCGGGGATGCGGTCTTCCGCCACGCTCCGGGACCCGCCCCCTTCTCACCGCACGGCGTCTTACCTGCTCCGCCCGGTCAGGGGTGGTGTTGAGAAGGTTATTGAGTTCCGGGAACATTCCGAGCTCCGGGCACGAGCGTCCCGGACCGGGAGTTGGGGATGCGGCGGGGACGACGGAAACCGAAGAGCAGCACACCACTCGGGCCCGCGCGGGGGAAGTGCGCACGCGCAATGCCGTTTCCCGGCGCCGCCGCAGCCAATCAGGCGGGCGCCTGGACCCGGGCCACTGCCGGCGCACGCGCGAGGACGCGCATCCGGCGGGCGTAGCGGCGGTTGCTGGTCTTGCAGTTCCTTCTTTATTGCGGCGCGCCGAACCTTAGCCCGAAGCGCCGCGCGACGCGTCTCTTCCGCCTCCCCTTGGCCTCTCTCTCTCCCCAGCCCCGGACGTCGGGGCAGTACAGTCCGCCCCTCCACACGTGCCTGTCGAGCTCCTGCCGTGTGTATCCATGGTTTCCAAGCTCGGGCTACGTAGGGAGCGAGATGAGTGAGGACGCCCGCCCTTTTCTCGCAAAGCGGAAAACAAATGTAATAAACGCGGAATTGTATGTGGAAAAGTTCTTGGAAAAAAGCAAAAGCTGGATAAGGGAGTAACGGTGGGGTAGGGTAGGCTCACTAGGAAAATAGGGAACACACCTTGCATGCTCCTACTCAGGACCTTGCACCACCTGTTCCTCCCCCCTGGAATGCTGTTTTGCCAGATATTCAGAAGTTAAAAAAAATCCCGCACTTCTTTGAGGTCTTTGCTCAGATGTCACTGATCTTCGAGGCCTTCCCTGACCATCCTGTTTAAATTGCAAACTGCCCTTTCCCCACCACATACCTTTCCCCCCTGCCTGCCTTTTTTTTTTTCTATAGCATTTATATCTAGCGTACTATGGTTCTGTTGCAGACCAAGGAACCTCAGAGCACCTGGGACAATCCTGTAATTCCACAAAATCAAGTTTATTTCCTCATTGCAAGGAGAGGTAGCATACCAGTAGAGTCCTGGGACCTGTCACCAAGCAAAGGAAAGGGAGTTGTTTTGGGTTCGGGGAAAGGATGGAGTTCAGGTAAAATGTAAATGAAGTGGTGTTTTGGGGGCACTTGGGAGGTTCAGTTGGTTAAGTGTCTGCCTTCCGCTCAGGTCATGATCTCAGTGTCCTGGGATCAAGCCCCATTTCTGCTCCCTGTTCAGCAGGGAGTCTGCTTCTCTGTCGTCCATCCCCCCCACCCCCACTCCTGCTCCTGCTCTCTCTCTCTCATAAATAAAATCTTTAAAAAAAATTTTTTTAAATTTTTTACATCTACTACATAGATGTATGTAGTCACTCACTTATTTGAAACTCCCCACCTGGGCTGGAAATCGAGCCTGCTTCTCTGTGTCAAAATCACTTAGATCCTCCAGCCAGGAATGGGATGTTATATGCTTACTGGTATGTGAGAGAGAGAAGAGCAGCGCCTGGCATCCAGGGACTAGTTCTTGGTGTTGTCCTGTTGAGCATAAACAACTTCATAAAACATCAACATCAGGTTGATTATGATGGGTCAAGACAAAACTAATCCACTCCATAGTTACGTTGAACACAAAAGATGAGCGTTGTCCAAGCCATAAGCAACCAGACATCCCCGCTCCCAGCTAATGACTGCTGCTACTTGACCACCACAGCTTTAGCCTCTCGTCCGCCCTCCCTGTAGATGAGATGAGCTACTCCATCATAAAATTAACCCTGCTTTTGACAGCATCCAATCCCAAACCCTCCTCCCAATCACCCAACAAGCCCAAATCCTATAATTATGTTCTAACACTTTTTAAAAAAATTTTTAAAAGATTTTATTTATTTGAGAGAGAGTGAGAGCATGAGCCAGTGGGAAGAGCAGAGGGAGAGAGAGAAGCAGACTCCCGCTGAGCAGGGAGCCCAGGACCTGGGATCATGACCTGAGTCAAAGGCAGACCCTCAACCGACTGAGCCATCCAGGCACCCCTGTTATAACACTCTTAATGGTACACCCTTGATGTCCCATGGTGTGCATTCTCTTTCACAGCGATGAATAATAAACCCCACTTTTCACCAATAGACGTATTCCTGGTGGTCGTTGCCTGGAAGGAAATGATGGGATTTCACAGTTTCAACTTCAGAAATTTTAGCACAGTTTCTCAGGAAGAAACCACCCAAAGAAATGGGTTACTGTCAGACTGCATCTGCAGCATGTCCTGGAGGGAAATACTGTTTCTGGTGACCTCTGGCTTTACCTGTGTTGAGGATGAACAGCCGGACAGGTTTTTAGAGTCTGAGCTCATTGTTCCTTTCTTAATGTCCTTATTTGAATCTTCACATTAGAAGGCAGAAGAGCGGGTTTTTTGTTTTTTATTTTTTTTAAGATTTTATTTATTTATTTGACAGAGAGAGAGCATAAGCAGGGGGAGCGGCAGGCAGAGGGAGAGGGAGAAGCAGGCTCACCGCTGAGCAGGGAGCCCAATGAGGGACTCGATCCCAGGACCCCAGGATCATGATCTGAGCTGAAGGCAGACACTTAACTGACTGAGGCACTCAGGCGCCCCAGAGCTGAGGTTTTTTTCTGGCTTATTCACTCTCATTCCTCAGCACCTGCTACGTGCTCATTTTGAAGGAATAAATGTTTGTATTTATGTAACTGTGGGCTGTCTTTTTCTTAACGGTGTCCTTTGAAGCAAAAAAGTTTTTAGCTTCAATGAAATCCAATTTATCTTCTTCCCTCGTTTGCTTGGGCTTTTGGTGTCATCTAAGAATCCATGGCAAAATCCAAGGTCATGAACACTTACCTTTGTGTTGACTTCTAAGAATTGTATAGGTTTAGCTCTTACAGTTAGATCATTGATCTGTTTTGAGTTAATTTTTGTACATGGTGTGAGGTAAGGATCCCTTCAGCTGGGACTCTGATAGGGACCGTGTTGGATGTATAGATCAATTTGAAGAGTATTGCCATCTTCACAATGTTTGGTTTTCCAGCTCATGAACATTGGATATTTTTACATCTATATGGATCTTTAATTTCCTTCAACAATATTTTGTAGCTTTTGGAATGTAAGTCTTGCACTTTGGTTAAATTTACTCCCATGTCTTTTTTTTTTCTTTGCTATCGTGAATTTTTTCTTCATCATTTTTCACATCGTTCATTGCGAATGTGTAAAAATACAATTGTGTGTATTCAGTTGGTATCCTGCAACCTTGCTGAACTTGTTTATTCTAGGGTTTTTTTAGTGGGTTCTTCAGGATTTTGTACATATAAGATCTTGTCATCTACAAATAGAGATAGTTTTACTTCTTCCTTTCTGATCTGGATGCCTCTTATTTAATTTTCTTGCCTAAAGGCCCTAGCTAGAACTCCAGTATGATGTGGAATAGGAGAGGTGAGGACAGACATCTTCGTTTTGTTCCTGCTTTTACTGGGAACGCATCTGATCTTTCACCTCTGAATATGATGTTAACCTGGGTTTTTCATGGATACCCCATATCGGGTTGAGAAAGTTCCCTTCTATTCCCAGCATGTTTAGTCCTTTTATTCTTTGTGATGCTTCTTTCCCCAGTCCTGGGCAGTTCCTCACAGCTGAATACTTGAGGGTGACCCCCTGCAGGTCTTGGGGATCTTTCTCTGTACAATTCTTTGCTGGTACTGTGTCCTATGAACTCAGGCAGCCTCAGTCTCCCCAGGCTCTTAACTCCACCTTTTCAGCTCAGGGAGTGTTTTACTTTAGTTCCTTCTCCCTGTCTGGAAACAAGGCAGTCAGCTTGGACAATCACAGGGGTCGCCTTGTTCTTTGCCCATTTCTTAAGGATCCCTGTCCTTTGTCAGCTGATAGCCAATGTTTTTCAAGTTGCTGTTGCATATATTTATATACATCATCTTTTCCTTTTTGTTTGTTTTTTTAAGCGAGAAAGTAAATCTGGTCCTTTCTACTCCCACTTTGGATGGACGTAGAAGCTGTGGGTTATCTATCTGAATGAACCAGAATTTAGCAAAATTTCCTTCTTTTGTTTGAGCTTGTTGAGTCATCTTTAAGAACGTCTTCCTTACCCCAAAGTTCATAAGGGTATTCTAGATTTTCTCCAAAAGTTGTAAAGTTTTTCTTTTCAAGTGTAAGTCGTTAATGCATCTGTAACTGATGTTTGTGTTTGGTGTGAAGTAAGGGATACACATCAGTTCTGGAAGGAGTATGTTCTATTTATCCTTGCTGTAATTTGATTGGTATCGTATTGAATTGTTAGATTCAATTTGAGGAGAATAGGTATCTTTTTAATATAAAATGTTGACTCTTCTTGTATTTGTCCATTTTCCCATCAACAGTGATGGGTTAGTTCCGGCCTTTTCTTTTGACAAAGAATACCTCTGTGGGGGCACCTGGGTGGCTCAGTCATTAAGCGTCTGCCTTCGGCTCAGGGCGTGATCCCGGCGTTCTGGGATCGAGCCCCGCATCAGGCTTCCCCGCTGGGAGCCTGCTTCTTCCTCTCCCACTCCCCCTGCTTGTGTTCCCTCTCTCGCTGGCTGTCTCTCTCTGTCAAATAAATAAATAAAATCCTAAAAAAAAAAAAGAATACCTCTGTGAACATACTCAGTTATGTCTTTTGTTACCTCATACACATATGCAAGACTTTGTCTGGGGTATGTATCTGGACTGAAATCGTTGGGTCATAGGAAAGGGGAATTTACCATGAAGCTTATAAAGCTCTTTTTTCTATGCATAACGTTGTATTCCTTCCCTTCCTTTCTTCTCTTCCCTTCCCTCCCTCTCTCTCTCTCTTTCTTTCTCTTTCTTTCTTTCTTTCTTTCTTTCTTTCTTTCTTTCTTTCTTTTCTTCTTCCTTCCTTCCTTTTGTCCCTTCCTACCTTCCTCCTTCCCTTCCTCCCTTCCTCCTTCCTTCCCCTTTTCCTCTCTTCATTTCTTTCTTTCTCTCTTTCTCTTTCTTTCTTTCTCAGTAGGCTCCACGCCCAGAAGGGAGCCCAGGGCAGGACCTGAACGCAGGACCCTGACATCAAGACCTGAGCTGAGATCAAGAGTTGGACGCTTAACCGACTGAGCCACCCAGGCACCCCTCTATTCCTTTTCTTAATGAGAATACCTCTTTCCCATTGTATAAGCCTCAGATCCCCACATAACTGGATTTGCTCCCAGTCATAGTTTACGTACATGCTGAACAAACCAGGGCAAATCTGCAAGATTCAAACAGAAGGATTTGATGCAGGAAATTGGGTCAAAGGGTGTGGGAAGGACTGGAGGAATAAAGGGAGAAGGGGATCTTACATAACAATTAGAAAGTTGGTACTGCCCCTGGGCTGAAGGGCGGGCGCCCTCCTTTAGAAGAAGGGGTTGAGAAGCTTGCAGACTACACCTTCCAGACTCCTTTGCCAGCTGGCTTCTTGTTATTTCTGCAAGGGAGACACTGGCAGTAGAATGGAAGGCGGGAAGAAGGAAGAAGCCATTTTTTTTCTGCTTCTGGTGACTCTGCTGGTGCAGTGGCCTCCGTGTGGGTGACTGTGGGCTGCAGCAGTCGTGGGGAGTTTCAGCAGCCACGGGATAGCAGGTGCCTGAGTTCTGGCAACAAAGCCCCCAGCAATGCTTCCAGTAGCTCCAACGCTCCCATCGCTCCCCCTTTGTCTAGTCTTCTCACACCCTCTCTCCACCGGATCTCCAGCTCTGTTTTGATCTACAGGCCTTTGTCCCATTTTCTTTCCATGAGTTGGGACTTGCCAGCCCTCTTCCCTTCCCTTCCCAGCATGATCTCGTGTCTGCCCTGGAACTTAGAGTCTCTGGCAAGCACGCCCCGTATTTTCACCTTGTTCTCGTGGGAACAGTGGCTGCTCTACAGCTTCCAGCCCTAGATGCATCCTCCAGCCCCATTTCTCTGTCTCTGACCGTCCCTAGTAGAAAGCATTACACAGCCCTGCCCCAGCTCCACTCCAAATACTGTTGCTACCATACCATAGTTTCCCTTTGCCTTCCTGTGTTCAAGTTGATGAATTTTTTTCTCCGTGACACTTCCACGATTCATGACAGGAGAGTTTTTATAGCCCCGAGTTGAAGGTGAACCCACAGGACCCATAGACTGCCCGCAAAAGCGAAGCCGAAGTGGGCTTGGGCAATCTCCTGCAAGTCCACCAGAGGGCAGCAGACTCTGCTTAAAGATGCAGGGCGCACCGGTCCCGCGCGATCCCGAAACCGTCGCATTCCGGTGCATTTCCAGGGTGCCCGCGGGCTGACAGTCCTTAGGTCCCCAATCTGGGAGCCTGGCGGTGGACTAGTCATGGGCTTTCCCGCTCCAGGATCGCCCTCCCTCAGGAATGTCCTCGCGGCCCTAACCCCCCCTCCCCCCGCCATAGCGCCCCTCCTGCTCAAAGTAAAGGGGGGAGTCCTCACACGACCTCAGAGCTGGCCCACTACTGCCCTGATCTCCTCTCCTGCTGCTCACTCACTCCAGCCCCTCCGTGCTTCTGGAGGCCTCAGAGACGAGCTCACCCAGGGCCTTGCACTTCTCTGTTCCCTGTCTGTAAGGCTTGTCCTCTACGTGTCTCAGCTCCGCTTCCCTGAACTCCTTCAAGTCTCTGCTCCCCCAGGCCTTCCCTGAGCACAGCCCATGTGGAAGACACGGAGCTGCCCTAGGCAGACCCCCTTTGCAGAAAGACCTGCGGAAGAGCCATCACCCGACTACCTCCCGCGCTCAGATCTGCCAGGGTCCGCCTGAGCTGCACAGGGCCTCCCCGGAGTCAACCCTCTTCCCGGGCAGCAGGGGCTGCGGCGGCGCCGTCCTTTCCCCCCTCGGTGGGACACTACGACAGACCACACCAGTTCCAGAACTCCCCACCGTGGCTTTGTGGCTTCGTTGTGCTTGTACCAGCCCAGCTCTCCCTCTGCCCAATCCTGCTTCCTCCTCCTTCCTTTCATTGGCTTACCCAGGGCCCCTCCTCACTAGAACGTAGGCTGGGGTGGGTCAGGGATTTTGTCTATTAATGAAGGACCTCGAGGAGGGCCGGTGATACAGTAGGTGCTCAATAAGTGTGATGAATGAATGAATGGGATCAGGACCTGTAGCTGGTTTGTACAGCTGGAAGATGTCGCAGCTTTCCAGAAGGTTGCAGAAGACGAAGGAGTTGCGTTCTTAGCCTGGCTTCCCTAAAAGTGGAGCCGAGATGAGGTCACTTACTGGGAAAGGCACCCCGGAACGGAGCAGGGAGAGACAGAAGTGGGGGATTCTGGGCAGGGCTGTGTGGTCAAGGGGCAGGAGTCTGCTGCGAAAAGCATGCAGAGTGCCCGCTCCCCAGAAGTGTGCACCCGCAGGACGGGGGACTAGAACCTTTTTCTATTGGTTTCTGTCCCCACGATTGAGGGTTAGCGGGGGAGTGCACATTGCCTGTACCCCTGAGCCCTCTGCTGAGCCTGCCCTTCTTGAAATTGGAGGAGCCTCAGGGCACGTGAGACTCTGCGGTGAGAGGCTGAGCACACAGGGGGAGGTGCTGTGACCCTGGAGGTGAAGGCGGGGGCCCCGGGGGGGCCATGCTGGCCAGGAGGTGGGAGTGATGCCCTCAGAGTGTGGCTTCGGAGGGCATGGGAGCCACGGAGCAGCTGCATTCGAGGGGGGTGGGGCCGAAGCCCAGCAGGGGCTGAACCAGGCCTGGGAGAGGAAAAATCTTAAAATGCCCTGCAGGCTGGAGGAGTGACAAGAGGGGAGCAGGGGGAAAGGGCTGAGGTGAGGGGGAGGCAGCAAGGGCAACACCAGAGGGAAACATCAGGATGGATCTCAGCTGAGGGTGTAGGAGGCCCTAGGGGCCGTGGAGGTGGGCATGTCCGGCAGCGCACATGGGAGCCTGGGGCCCAGTTAGTGGTCTGGGTCAGAAACTAGGTGGGGGATCACCACTGTTCTGGCTGGAGCGAGGAGGGGCCATCTTAAAGGCATCTGTCGGCAGAGCAATTTATGCCCCAGGGGATTGTTGAAATCCAAAGTGGAGGGGGAAATAGGTGGTGGGGCTGAAGGACCGTGCTTGTGATGAGCGCTGGGGGGTGTATGGTCATGTTCTTTTTTTTTTTTTTTTTAAAGTAATCCACACCCAATGTGGGGCTCAAACTCACCACTCTGAAATCAAGAGTCTCACTCTCTTCCAGCAGAGCCAGCCAGGCGCCCCTTATCTTTGGAAGTGTTGAATCACTGCATCGTACACCTGAAACCAATTCGACACTGTATGTTAACTAACTGGAATTTAAATAAAATTTTTTTTTAAAAAAAGGAAACAGTAGAGCAGTCAGCCAGCAAGCACCCAGATTAGTGGCGCTTAGGCTGGATGTGGCAGGGAAGGAGAGTGAGAGAGAACACCGCAGGAACTGCTGTGGACAACAAAGGCAAAAGAAACGTAGAAAAAATATTTCCTTCATGTCTTTTCCTAACTTGATGGCTCACTTTTAAAAAATTTAAAATTAAATTCAAATTTTAAATTTTCTTTACACCCGACGCGGGGCTCAAACTTACAACCCCGAGATCAAGAGTTGCATGCTCTACAGACTGAGCCAGCCGGGTGCCCCAGATGACTCACTTCTTTGAAACACTGAATAATATTCCATCGTCTAGAGGCTCTGCAGTTCGCTTATCCATTCACCTACCGAAGGACATTTTGCTTGCTTCCCAGGTTTGGGCAATTATAAATAAGGCTGCTGTAAACATCACATGCAGGTTTTTTGGGGACATGTTTTCAACTCCCTTGGGTAAATAGCAAGGAGCAAAAGTGCTGGACTGTATGGTAAGAGTAGAGTCAGTTTTGTCAGAAACCACCAAACTGTCTTCCGAAGTGGCTACACGATTTTGCATTCCCACCAGCAAAGAATGAGAATTAATGGCATTATTTTAAATGCCATTGTTGGATAGTTCATTGCTACAGAAGAGAAATACAGGGGCGCCTGGGTGGCGCAGTCGGTTAAGCGTCCAGCTCTGTGCTCAGCACTGAGTCAGCTTGAAGATTCTCTCTCTCAGCCCCTACCCCACTCACTCTCTCTCTCTCTCTCTAAAGTGAATGAATAAATCTTAAAACAATACCAATAAAAACAACTGATTTTTGCATATCGATCTTGTATCTTGCAACCTTACTACACTCATTTATTAGCTCTAATAGTTGTATGTATGTGTGCATTCCTTAGGATTTTCTGTATTCAAGTTGTATTCAATGTCATCTATAAATATAATTTTACTTCTTCCTTTCCAATCTGGATGCTTTTTATTTTATCTTCTTGCCAATTTCCCTGGCTAGAACTTCCAGTAAAACACAGCATGGAGACTCACATTTCCAGCCACACCTCTCTCCAGGCACCTCACTGACATCTGTACTTGGATACCTTCATAGGCATCTCCTACCAATTCGTGATCGTCTCTGAAAACCTGCTTTTCCCACAGTCTTCCCCAGTCTGGCCTCCAGTGTTGAAGTCAGGTCCCCGTCCACTCCTCACTTTCTCTCATCCCCACCCTGGATCCACCAGCAACACCTGGCGCCTCAACCTGGAAAACATGCCCTGCTCTGCAACAGCCAGTCTACTCTGAGTCTCCAGAGTCTTGTGCTTGGATCAGTGCAGTAGGCTCCTAGCCAGTCCTCCTGCTCCTGCCCTTGTCCGCACCTCAGCCCTTGTGAAACCAGTCAGTGCTTGTCCAGTAGGCATAGCTATCCCGACAGAGCACAGTATTCGCGAA
Organism: Ailuropoda melanoleuca; assembly: GCF_002007445.2. Classification (NCBI taxonomy): domain Eukaryota; kingdom Metazoa; phylum Chordata; class Mammalia; order Carnivora; family Ursidae; genus Ailuropoda; species Ailuropoda melanoleuca. Next base: position 16,512,335 of record NC_048221.1, read on the forward strand.
GGAAGGGGGAGAGTTTTTTCTCTGAGGTAGCCGAGTATTGTCAGGGTGGAGGGGTGTTACTTACTCAGTGGCTAGGTTAGGATTTTCCCTCTTGGTGGGAGGTTCCACTTCCTATAAGGTTATAACCAACTTTCTTTTTTTTTTTTTTAATGATTTTTTATTATATTATGTTAGTCACCATGCAGTACATCCCCGGATTCCGATGTAAAGTTCAATGCTTCATTAGTTGCGTATAACACCCAGTGCACCATGCAATACGTGCCCTCCTTACCACCCATCACCAGTCTATCCCATTCCCCC
>NC_048221.1:16513041-16513211 GCF_002007445.2 Ailuropoda melanoleuca
CACTACGTCTGTATCTTTGGGGTAAACACCCAGTAGTGCGATGGCTGGGTCATAGGGTAGCTCAATATTTAACTTTTTAAGGGACCTCCACACCGTTTCCCCGAGTGGCTGTACCAACTTGCATTCCCACCAACAATGTAGGAGGGATCCCCTTTCTCCACATCCTCTCC
>NC_048221.1:16513311-16561245 GCF_002007445.2 Ailuropoda melanoleuca
GAGAGAGAGACAGACAGTCAGCAAGAAAGGGAACCCAAGCAGGGGAGTGGGAGAGGAAGAAGCAGGGTCCCCACGGAGAAGCCCGATGAGGGACTCCTTTCCGGAACGCCGGGATCACGCCCTAATCCGAAGACAGGCGCTTAATGACTGCGCCACTCAGGCGCCCCGGGTTGTGGGCTACTTGATTTTTCAGCCTGCCTTCTGGGGGAGGGGCCTGCCGTGCCGATACTCAGGAAACCCTGTTTGGGTAGAGTCTCCGTGTCCCCTGCGAGGGGGGATGGGGATGGGCACCCTGTGAGCCGGTATTTCCAGGCTTTTGTTCTCTGGCGGCTTTCCCTGGCGGTCTGCTGTGCCTCTTCATTCAGCCTCTGTCACAGAACAGAGGGATTGCGGCCCGTTCTCCACTGATGTTCTGGCCACTTTAACTCTGTTTCTGTTGGCGCTGCTCAACCCTGCAGCATGCCGGGCTGTGCGCCCCACACCCGGCGTCCCAGCCCTCACTTCCAGGGCTGGCTCGTCTCTGTCCTTTGTGTTTCTAACCCCGCCAGCCGCCAGCCGCCCCGCACGTGCTCCCGGAGCTCCCGGTCTCAGTCTGAATCCAGTGAGCACACCAGAGTTCTGGAACTCCATGAGATGCTTGGTGGCGCGCGCTCCCGGCTCACGGTCTCAGTCTGCTGTCTCGAGGGTGCGGGTCCGCGGTCCGCCCACTCCCCCGTGCAGGTGGCTACCGCTTCCTGGCGCCTGGACACGGCGGCTCCCTCCCTCTTCCGTTTATCTTACGATATCTGTGTGCGGTTTCACGGCTCCCCGCTTCATACCTCAATACTCAGCGCTGGAGATGTTCATTTGTAGAGATCCAGATGTATCTTCCTGCGTCTCAGGCTGATTCCGTGGATGTTCATGCTGGTCTGGTACCTATCCAGGTCAACTCAGGGAACCGGCTGGGTGACTCAGCTGGTCAAGCCTCTGCCTTCGGCTCAGGTCATGATTCCAGGGTCTCGGGATCAAGCTCCACATGGGGCTTCCTGCTCAGCTGGGAGCCTGCTTCTCCCCCTCCCTCTGTCACTCCCCCTGCTGGTGCACGCACATGCATGTGCTTTCTCTCTCTCTCTCTCTCTCTCTCTCTCTCTCTCGTCTGGTCGCGCCGAGGAGCAGGTGAGTCCCTTGAATCGTCCTGGCTCGCTGCTTGCTGCCCACTTCCGTGTGTCCCTGCAAGGGCGGGCGCGGGCTCACAGCCTCCTAACCAACTTTCTATTAAAAGCAAGATTCAGGGGCGCCTGGGTGGCTCAGTCGTTAAGCGTCTGCCTTTGGCTCAAGGTGTGATCCCAGCATTCTGGGATCGAGCCCCACATCAGGCTCCAGCGCTGGGAGCCTGCTTCTTCCTCTCCCACTCCCCCTGTCTGTGTCCTCTCTCCTGCTGGCTGTCTCTCTCTGTCAAATAAATAAATAAAATCTTAAAAAATAAATAAAAGCAAGATTCAGGAGAGACTCAGGTAGGAAAATGCCCCCGTCCTCCTGGGGCCAAACAAGCTAAACCTGGACACAAGTTCAGCATAAGGATGGCTTGACCCACCTTAGAAGAAAAAGTTCTCATTGCTTGGTCCTCCATTTATAACATGAAGCAGAGTAATATTTTTATATTTAGATGTAAAAACAAAAAAATTATATATATGGGTGTGCAGATGTGTGTGTGTTTTCTAAAAGAGGAAAACATTCTGGTCACTGGGAGCAAAAAAAGTTTCTGAAGGTTTTATTTATTTGAGAGAGAAAAAGAGAGAGAGAGAGCATGAGTAGGGGCGAGGGGAAGAAGTAGAGGGAGAAGCCGACTCCCCGCTGAGCTGGAAGCCCGATGCGGGACTCGATCCCGGGACCCGAGATCACGACCTGAGCTGAAGGCAGACGCTTAACTGACTGAGCCACCCGGGCACCCCTCTTGTGGCCAAATATGAGATGAATAGTCTGGTTAGAAATAAGGATCTCCTTTTGTGGGGTGGGTGAGGGAGGCAGGGCTTGGAAAGTTGACTATCTGGGGCTGTTTGTTATCCCCCCACTGCCATGGAAGGGCTCTTCTGTGCCCTGCCCCCCTTCTGGAGGGCTTGGACGCTGGTCCATGAACAGGTGGAAGCTTGCTGTAGAAGGAGCAGTCACCTGAGCCCCATGACTTTGGTTTAAAAGACACACGTGTCCATACAAACATTTAGAAATAAAAGTGGGCTGGTCAGCTCGAGCGTGTTCCTGACAAGGGTTATTGGGATTATAATGACGTGGGACTAGCACGTCACTAAAGCAGGCCTTTTGGTATATTAAAAAAATTTTTAAAAACCAACAACCACAAAAAAACCTGAGTTAGACCATAGCACCCTTTTGCTACAAATCCCTCTATGGGTCCCCTCACATTCTGAGAAAACCTGGGGTCTCTGCAGTGACTTAAAGGCCCAGGTTACATTTCTGACCTTGCCTCTCCTACCAGCCTTCCCATCACTCACTCCTCTCCACCCCATTAGCCTTCTTGCTGGTTCTTGAACACGCCAGATAGTTACCTCCAACTCTTGCTGGTTCCCTCTGCCGTGAATGCCCTTTCCTCGGGAGTACGATCTGCATTTGGTTGCCCCTCACCTCCTTTGGGCCCTCATACACATGCTGTCTTCCAGGACAGATGTATCTTTCACACACCAGTATCCCATCCATGTGATCATACAACATGATACTGACACTCCCTGGGCGGCCGGCGGGGATGTCTGTGTTTCGGTCCCTTGAACCCAGATAGAGTTCTGTAACGGCCTTGACCAAGGTGATGGCAGAAGCGACCCTGATTTCCAAAGCTGGCTCCAATAAGGCAATTCCTGGCTCTCTCCCACTCACATGCTTCTGGAGCCCTGACTGCTGAAAGGAGCAAGAGGAGAGACCGCAGAGAGACAGAGATGCCCAAAGAGCCCCTGCCTGGGCCAGCCTGCAGCTGCCTGGGTCTCAGCCAGGCCAGGCACCATGTGAGTGAAGGAGCCCTCAGGGTAATGGTCTCAGCCCACCCACCCTCTGACTGCAGCCTCATAAGGCCTCTGAAGTCAGAACCACCCAGCTGAGATGATCTCAAATTCCTGACCCACAGAAGCCAGGAGAGGTGGTGGTAAATGATTCTTGTGCATAAGCCACTTGCTTGGGGTTTGGGGTTATTTTTTTACACAGCCACAGAAACTGGTGAGGCTTTCTCTAACTACCCGATTTAAAATTCAAGCCACTCTCCCACCTCCTCACTCTGTCTCCCTTCTCTCGATTTTTCTCCCCAGCACTTAGCGCTACCTGACATGCTACATATTTTAATTAGTCAAGGTCTCCCAAAGGCAGGGATTTTTGCCTGCCAGGTTCACGGCTGCACCATCAGGGCCTAGATTGGGGTTTTGTACGTAGTAGGTGCTCAATATTTGTTGAATGGAATGAACGACTGTACCTAGTAAAACTGCCAGCAATGTCCGCAGGAATAAAAGCTGAGGTCTGGAAGGTGGTTATCTCTGGCAGGGAGCAAGAGGATGCAAATACCAGGGGACTTCACTTATGTGGGTTTTCTTCTTTTTTTTTTAATTTTTAAAAAGATTTTATTTATTTATTTGACAGAGAGAGAGACAGCCAGCAAGAGAGGGAGCACAAGCAGGGGGAGTGGGAGAGGAAGAAGCAGGCTCATATCGGAGGAGCCTGATGTGGGGCTCGATCCCAGAATGCCGGGATCATGCCCTGAGCCGAAGGCAGACGCCTAACAACTGAGTCACCCAGGTGCCCCTGTGTATTTTCTTCTTTAAAAAAAAAAAAAGAAGCAAATGTGATGAGATGTTTACCCTTGATTAAAAAATATGTTTGCCACATTATTCTCTATCTTTTCCATGACAAATTTTTTTTTATAGAAATAAGACTTGTACATAAATGTTTATAACAGCTTCCTTTGTAAGAGACAGAAGCTGGAAACAAACCAAAGGCCCATTGGTTGGTGGGTAGAATACACTCAGCCGTAAAAGAACAAAATACTGGTACCCTCAACACCCCAAACCGTTATGCTGGGAGAGAGAAGCCTTACCCAAAAGCGCACACACTATCGGATTCCATTAGAAGCAAGTCTAGAGCAGGCAAAACTAACCAGTGGTGGGACGACATCGGCCTCGGTGCCTTTCTGGAGGGCAAGGCCTTCTTCTAGTCCCAGCTCGGGCTTTCCCTCACTGAGTGACCCTGAGCAAGTCACGGCCTCTCTCTGGGCCTCAGTTTCTTCCTTGTAAATTTCAGTGGAGGCTGGGGTAGGTGTCTGCTGCTTCCTCCCACGCTGACATTCCGAGATTCTGGGATACACTTGCAAGCCGCTGCCTCAGGAAATCCCGTGCCAGCCTGCAGGTGGCTCAGGCCTTCGGGGCAGGGTGAGGACATGTCCCTCAGGCTCTGGAGCTCTGGCCCCAGGCAGACCTGGATGGAGCTGGATGCCAGGCACCCACCACAAGCGGGGCTGGGGCCCCCTGTGCTCCCGCAGGGCACAGGGCTTGGAGGGTGAGAGATCCGGCAGGGCCCCCTCGGCTTTTGTTCCTGTCTCCAGGGCTTTGCCAGCCAACGACAACGTAGCCCTGAGAATAAAAGCTCCTTGTCCAGAGTTCTGAGCCCTAATACTCTTCCATGTCACCAGCGGAAAGCCGGAGCCAGTGGCAGAAGGGCCGCTCTGAATTCCCTGCCAGCCACCCGTCGTCCCACACTCTGGTGCCAGCTCAGTCCCCATCACACAGCGCTGCCACCCTGGCCAGCAACTGTGCAGCTGAATATAATCATCACTTGGGTCTCTAATGATGGAGCCGTCAGACAGGCCAGCCCTGGAGAGGCTGAGCACCCACCAGCCCAGAGATCTACACACCCCCAACCCCGCCCAGTGTGGCCTGGCCCAAGGGTCTGCCTCCCTCCCCTGGGGGCCCAGACGGTCCCTCCAGTGATAAGGGGGGGCCTTGACTGGGTAGTCACAAGGTCTCTCGGGGCTCACCCGTCCCTTCAGGAAGCATGGTCAGAGCCCCTGTTAGAGGAGTGGAGGGGCAGACACCTCCAACTAGGTAAAAAGTGCCACAGTACCAGTATGCCACCGGCAGGTGCGTCCCACCGGCCCGACCCCAGGGAGGCTGGGCAAGATTGTGCTTACTTTGAAGGGAGAAGACGGGGTGGGCAGGGCACTGAGATCAGGCTGAGAGAAGAGAAGGAGACAGTTTGGGAGGACGGCTTTCTGAGGATGTGCGGTGGGAAGCTGGCAACAGCTACACAGACACGTTACCTGTGTCAGAGGCCTGGGCACCTGCAATGGGGCACATATACCCCAGGGAGACAGGGCTTCAGGAGGCCAGGGGACAACTGGCGCATCGGTTGTACTTAAATATTTAATTGGGGGAGAAGTTAAGAATTTAACATTTAAGCACTACAAAAGTCAATCCTTTAAAATTGAAATAAACAGAGCCATATAATAAATGAAGTCAAATGTAAATTTCATGTGAATTTTCAAGATGAAATGAAGAGGCTTTTAAAAAAATGTGTGTTTAGGGGCGCCTGGGTGGCTCAGCGGTTAAAGCGTCTGCCTTCGGCTCAGGGCGTGATCCCGGCGTTATGGGATCGAGCCCCACGTCAGGCTCCTCTGCTATGAGCCTGCTTCTTTCTCTCCCACTCCCCCTGTTTGTGTTCCCTCTCTCGCTGGCTGTCTCTATCTCTGTCGAATAAATAAAAAATCTTTAAAAAAAAAAATGTGTGTTTGGGGGCGCCTGGGTGGCACAGCGGTTAAGCGTCTGCCTTCGGCTCAGGGCGTGATCCCGGCATTACGGGATCAAGCCCCACATCAGGCTCCTCCGATATGAGCCTGCTTCTTCCTCTCCCACTCCCCCTGCTTGTGTTCCCTCTCTCGCTGGCTGTTTCTATCTCTGTCAAATAAATAAAGTCTTTGGAAAAAAAAATGTGTGTTTGTGGAGACACTCTGTCCTGCGTCCCCTCTAATCACACTTCCATCTGCACCACTCCCTGGACCTGCTCGAGTCAAGGTCATCCAGGATGCCCAGGTGGCTCACGCATGACTGGGCTCATTGCTCCCCACCTTACAGAGCATCAGCAGCCCTTCACACAGCCTGTCACTCCCTGACACAGGTTCTTGGGCTCCTTTGCCTGGTTGTGAACCCCGGGGCTCTGGGCCTACAGTGGCTTGGATTTCTGGTTTTGAAATAATTGCTGCCAGTGTTGAGGGCTCTCTGCTGGATGTGGGCAAAAAAACAGCCCCTTCCTTGCTCCTACACCTCACAGCCCTGACCCCCTGCTGGGAACTCTGCCCCCACTCGACTCTCACCTTGTACAGGATCTTTTTTCTTAAATTTTTAATGTAAATTCAATTGAGGTGACATATACTGTATTAGTTTCAGGGGTAGAATTTAGTGATTCATCAGTTGCATATGACACCCAGTGCTCATCACATCACATGCCCTCCCCAATGCCCATCACCCAGTTACCCCAACTCCCATCCGCCTCCCCTCCAGCAACCCTCAGTTTGTTTTCTAGAGTTAAGACTCTCTGGTGGTTTGCCTTCCTCTTTGTTCTCATCTTATTTTATTTTTCCTTCCCTTCCTCTATGTTCATCTGTTTTGTTTCTTAAATTCCCCATATGAGTGAAATCATATGATATTTGCCGTTCTCTGACTGACTTATTTCACTTAGCATAATACCCTCTAGTTCCATTCACGTTGGCCCAAATGGCAAGATTTCATTCTTTTTGACAGCTGAGTCATATTCCACTGTCTGTATGTATCACACCTTCTTTATCCATTCACCCATTGATGGACGTCTGGGCTCTTCCATAGTTTGGCTATTGTGGACATTGCTGCCATAAACATTGGGGTGCTATGCACCCCTTCGAATCACCATTTATATCCTTTGGATAAATACCTAGTAGTGTAATTGCCAGGTTGTAGGGTAGTTCTATTTTTAACTTTTTGAGGAAATTCCATCCTGTTTTGCAGAGTGGCTGCACCAGTTTGCATTCCCACCAACAGTGTAAGGGGGTTCCCCTTTCTCCACATCCTCACCAACATCTGTTGTTTCCTGACTTGTTAATTTTAGCCATTCTGACTGGTGTGAGGTGGCATCTCATTGTGGTTTTGATTTATATTCCCCTGATGCCAAACATATTGAGCATTTTTTCATGTGTTTCTTGGCCATTTGTATGTCTTCTTTGGAGAAATATCTGTTCATGTTTCTGCACATTTCTTGACTGGCTTTTTTTTTTATTTTTTGTTTTCTGGGTGTTGAGTTTGATAAGTTCTTTATAGATTTTGGATCCCAGAATTATCTGATAAGACATTTGCAAATATCTCCTCTCATTCTGTTGGTCCTTTTTTAGTTTTGTTGACTATTTCCTTTGCTGTGCAAAAGCTTTTTATCTTGATCAAGTCCCAATAGTTCACTTTTGCTTTTGTTTCCCTTGCCTCTGGAGACATGTCATGAAAGAAGTTGCTGTGGCCAAGGTCAAAGAGGTTTCTGCCTGTGTTCTCCTCTAGGATTTTGATGGATTCCTGTCCCACATTTAGGTCTTCCATCCATTTTGAGTCTATTTTTGTGTATGGTGTAAGGAAATGGTCCAGTTTCATTCTTCTGCATGTGGTTGTCCAAATCCCAACACATTTGTTGAAGAGATTTTCTTTTTTCCATTGGATATTCTTTCCTGCTTTGTCGAAGATTAGTTGACCATAGAGTTGAGGGTCCATTTCTGGGTTCTCTATTCAGTTCCATTAATCTTTGTATCTGTTTTTGTGCCAATACCATACTGTTTTGAGGATTACAGCTTTGTAATGAAGCCTGAAGTCCAGAATTGTGATGCTTCCAGCTTTGGTTTTCTATTTCAACACTACTTTGGTTGTTCAGGTCCTTTCTGGTTCTATACAAATGTTAAGATTGTTTGTTGTAGCTCTGCGAAAAATGCTGGTGGTATTTTGATAGAGATTGCATTGAATGTGTAGATTGCTTTGGGTAGCATAAACATTTTTTAAAAGATTTTATTTATTTATTTGAGAGAGAGAAAGCAAGAGACAGAGCATGAGCGGAGGGGCAGGGCTGGAGGGAGAGGGAGAAGCAGACTCCCCGCTGAGCAGGGAGCCCAATGCAGGGCTTGATCCCAGGCTTGATCCCAGGACCCTGGGGTCATGACCTGAGCCATAGGCAGACACTGAACCGACTGAGCCACCCAGGTGCCTTGGGTAGCATAAATATTTTAACAATATTTGTTCTTCCAATCCATGAGCATAGAATATTTTTCCATTTCTTTGTGTCTTCCTCAATTTCTTTCCTGAGTGTTCTATAGTTTTCAGAGTACAGATCCTTTACCTCTTTGGTTAGGTTTATTCCTTGGTAGCTTATGGTTTTTGGTGCAATTATAAATGGGATTGATTCCTTGATTTCTCTTTCTTCTGCTTCATTGATAGTGTGAAGAAATGCAACTGACTTCTGTGCATTGATTTTATATCCCGTGACTTTGCTGAATTCCTGTAGCAGTTCTAGCAATTTTTTGGTGGATCTTAATCCCCAAACCTGTGGCTTAGAGCCAAAAGGTTCAGATAGCTCTCCAAAGATTTCTCACTGTACTTGACACCTGTCATACACTTAACACCCCTGCTGGTCCATTCAGTAATTCCTCCATCATTCCTTTAACCCCCAAGGACTCACCTCTCCTGGGCCCCCTGGGAAACATGGGAAACACGATGAGGAAGACAACTGTTTCACTGAGAAACCAGAAAATACGCGCTGTGCCCATAGATTTTTTTTTAATGGAAATTTCAAAATAGCTTTCCCTAAAGGATTTATAAGAGTGTAAAGATATTTGAATGAATATATAAGAAGGTTAAGAGATAAAAAAAAAAATACTGGTCTGAAAAAAAACTTGCAGAAATATACTATTGAACATTGTATGTCCCTCTCTCCACATACTTGGGGAAAAAAAGTAAAATACATTAAAAAATCATATTGGGATGAGGGGCATTATTGTAATTGTGTACTTGAGAATAATGTGACTTAGTTAAGGTTTTTTCTTTTTCTTTCTTTTTTAAGTAGGCTCTGGACCCAATGTGGGGCTTGAACTCACACTCCTGATTTCAAAAGTCACATGCGTTTCCGATTGAGCCAACCAGGCACCCCAGTTAAAGTTTTTTCTCAAGATAAAACACACAGTTTAAAAAAAGAAAGAAAGAAATACAGTTTTGGCAAACTAATAAACATCAAAAGAAGTTGGTGGGGGGGAGAAAGATCAGTGTGTCTCTGTGTTCCCATCCTCGCTGATTACCTGTGCTGGCTTCAGATGGCTCCTTTTGAAGAACAGAAGAAGTGACATCTATGCGTATTTGAGGCAAGAATTAAATGAAGTAATGCTCTTGAACACCTTGCCTGGTACCTGGCTCGAGGGCAAGTATTATTACCTTTACTAATCACAATTCAATAAAACTTAAGGAATTGAGGGTCACGGAGAAGGAATATCACAGCCATCTAAGGGTTAAGCTGCAACCTTCCAAGTTTCCCCATCAAGCCTGCTGTCACCTACATGCTCCTGTCTGCAACGTGCCACGGAAGTCAAGACATGCTGCTGGCCCAGTGGCAGCCTTTGCTGACCCCACAGGGAGGCCTGCGGCTCAGATGGGTCATCGGAATTGTCTGGCATTGGGCTGAGGTGGCGAGGGTTTTTACCCCCAGTTGGATCCGTTGCTGGATGTGGGCCACTGTAGGAAGGGGGTGACCTCAAGCAAGGTGACTCTGCACAGCTGACTGCGCTCCTTCCTTGCGGGGAGGGTCTGAGCGGTGCCGCTCAGACACAGGATATGGGTGGGCACAGGGCTGGAGGTACTGGAAGGACCATCAGGATGAGGTTATGTGGAGGGAGGGCTGAAATGACAGGCACAGGGAAGAGGACATGGAAGCTTGGCCTGCGGTGGGCCCCTGAGCCAGCTGCAGCTCCCGGGAGTGGGGCCCGTGAGTCCGGCCACGTCCTGCACCGGGCAACCTGCCGCCTACAGCCCTACTGATGGGCTGGGCAAGGCAGCGAGCGTCCAGGAAGCAGAGCCTGTGTGGGAGCTCCACTGTTCACCAAGTGCTGTTCACACTCCCCATTTGCCACTCCACCCCCACCATCACTAGCTGGCTTTCAGCGTCCCTAACCCTACACGGTGGGGCCCACAGAGCCAGAGAGGTACTGACACCGGGGGAGAAAGCCAGGCTCCGGGCTGAGCGATGACTTACGAAGGCCTTGCTTGGGGTGCTGGCGGCACATTCAGCCAACATGTGCCACAGGGGTGGCCAGACACGGGCAGTTAGTGCTTCTGTATTTCTGGAGGACAGAACTGTGAGGCTCAAAGCAAGTTTCACAGGTTAGAAACATGAAACTCGGTTTTGACAAAGGCCAAGTCCAGCACACGGGTCCCCCAAACCAGAGCAGTTACAGCCCTCAGGACAGGAAATGACATAAGGGAATGCATGGGTTATCAGTTCAGGATGACTGGACAGAGGGATGCCCAATGCTGGTCGTGGGGACAAGGCAAGTCATTGAGGCCCTCAGACCCAGGGAAGAGGGGTCCTCAGACCCAGGCAAGTGGGGTCCTCAGGGCCAAGGATGTGCCTGCTCAGAGTCCATACTCTCCCCTTTCAGACCACACTCGGTATCTGGAACCCCAGAATGGCCCCCAGCCTGCTTCCCCGGCCCTCTCCCTGAAGGATGGGGTTGCAGAAACTGATGGGTGTGGGCAAAGCGGGACCCCGTGGACTCAAGTGTCCTCATGTGTGTTCCTGGCGTATCTTGCCTTGAAGGTGGAGACAGGCCTAAGAGAGAAGGCGACCAGGCTGTAGGACCAGGTATCTGGGCTGCTCCTCCAGCCCCACCACATTCTGGGGCAGAACTCCGAGTTTAGAAATCCTAAATGCAAGCTTTGCCTTCCAAGGCAGGAGGGTATGAAGATCAAGTAGAGTTTATTGAATGGTTAGCTTGAATGAAAACTTGTAAACTTCCAGGCATGGGTCTGCATTGGTTCTCCAGCCCTGGCTCTGTGAGTGCTGGGGTGGGCCTGGGGCAAGCCTCCCCCGTGGGTTCACATCTAGAGTACACAGACCCCTTCTGGACCCACCCAGGATGTCCTGAGAAGAGCACCCAGAAAACCAGGGGCCAGGAGAGCTGTCATAGGAGGGATGGCTGGAGGAGTAAAGACACTCAGCCAGGAGAAGAGAAGGTTCAGGAGCAGCATTCTGGTTGCCCTTGGGTCCTGAAAAGACCATCGAAGCAAAAAAGAGACTTCCTGATTCATTCTAAGTGCTCAGAGAGTAGAACGAGGACCAGGGGGTGACTCAGGGAGGCCAGAGAAAAATGGACTATGGTAGCAGGTTGTGAGAGTTTTCTTGCTGATCTGGAGGATTTTCTAGAGGTGATTTTAGCCACAGATAGGTGACCAGGACTTGCCGATAATTAAGCTCTTCCCTGATCTGACTGAATCTGACTGATGAAAGGCAGCTTGCAAGTCTCTCACAGACAAGGCCTCCTCTGGTCCTGCTACCAAGCATCTGAAACCGCTTTCCATTTTCCAGGCAGGGCAAATGTTGAGGTACAGAGCAGGGAAGTCATAGCGGTACCTGGCAACCCAGTTTTGCCCCACTGTGCGTCAGAGGAGGACCGGCCATCTACTTCTGTTGGCCATGCTCTCATCTGTTTCTTGTGGTTTGGCAGGGTCTCTGGCGTGGGGTGGGGGGCGACAATTCTCACATGGACACAGCTTCATGGATGCCACTTGGCAGGGCCTGGGTGGCCATAGGAGCTGAAGGGAGGTCTTTTTTCCTGTGGGAACTCATTCCAGTTGCCAGCAGAGTGAGGAACAGAGCTGTGTCACTTGGCTCTCTGGTGGTAACTCCTGGCAACCTTGCCTTGGCCTCAGGCAGGGACCCAGGCTACCCCAGGCCTCCTATTTCTCCATTTGTAGAACAAGGGTGAACTTCGGCCCTGGCTGACCATGGAGCCGGCCAGACCAGGAAGCATGCTGTCCTCCTTGAGAGGGTGAGGCAGTGGCCAGGGCAAAAACAAGTGAGAAGCAGGACCTGCCACCTCCCAAGAGAGGCTCAATTAGGACAGTGAGCAGTTCCCACCAGAGTCTCTGGCCAACTCTCAAAGCCGGCCGCGTGGGCAGGCAGCCGCGGGCTGTGTGATTAATGATGGCTGCTCGGGCCGCCCACTGGGCCTGGCCTCAGGAACTTCAAATGAGCGCATTGTAGTGCCAAGGGGGAAGCTGGCCAGCTCCCTTCCCTCTGCAGGGAAAGGATGGGAAGGGGCCGGGGCAAGAGCACCCAGCAACAACACGGCAATGCCAAACAAAGGGCCATGCTTTTGAGGCCTACTGCGACTTCTGCACAGGCCTTCCCTGGGGCCCTCGAAGATGGGGCACCATCAGGGATCTAGAGATGGGTTCACTCTGCAGGCCCCAGTTAAAACACCCTGTGGAAGGCTCAGCCCTATTCCAGGCCTGGGGCTGGGGTGTAAGCAAGGAACTAGAGTCTACAGTTCATTCATTCATTCATTCATTCATGCATTCAGGAAAGACTGCCGTCTGCCTGCAGGGCCCTGGAACCACGTTGTGAACAAGACAGGATCTCTCCTCTCAAGAAATGATTATTCCTTGTAAGTCGGACAGAAGACAAGTCCCCAGTAATGAAAAACCAGAGAGGTGACAGCAGTGATGGGCACTGACTCTGGAGTCAGAGGGCCTGGGTTCAAGTCCCAGTTCTAGGTCTGCCTTCTGACCAGGAGGAAGCTACTAAACCCCTTGCCTCAGCTTTCTTCTCTGGAAAGTGGGGATAATAAAAGCATCTATTGTATGGTGTACTTACAAGGATTAAAAGAGTTAATAAAAGAGTTAATATTTGTAATGTACTTCAAACTGTGTATGCCATAGAGTACCCTATAAATATTTGTTAAATAAAAAATAAGAATAGTGTCCAATAGTGATAAATATTGGTGAAAAAAAAAACCCCTAAAGGGGTCCTCAGGCTAATGCCCCTCACGGTCTCAAGGTGGCTGCTGCAATGCCAGGCGTCACATTCAGGCATGACATACTCACTGAAGAGATCATCATTTCCTGGCATAGGAAATTTCCCCCAGAATTCCTCCAGCAAGCTTCCCTCATTTACCAGAGCAGTGTCATATGCTCAAGCTTAAAACCAATCAACGGCAAGGGTGCAGGGTTCACCTTGACTGGCTGGCCAGTCGGGACCTACCCCAAAACAGGGGGGGTCTCTCAGACTAGGCATAATGATCAAGGTACTTAGGAATGGGATCCCTTATGGTAGTGGGATAGGGAATCAACAAATTATGCAAGAGAGTGTAAGGCCTCAAGAATATCCACCCGAGCGGGGACCTGAATGTCAGGAGGAGCCAACCTCACAACCATGTCAGGGAAGACAGTCTAGGCACGTGCCCTAGCAGAAGAGCAAGTGCGAAGCCTCGGAGGTGACGATGAGCTTGCAATTCAAGGAAATTCAAGGAAAGAAAGGCCAGAGTGGCTAAGAAATGGACTGAAAAAGGGACACAGGGTAAAATGATAACAATAATGTCTTTAGAAATTGCAAATATTTGGAGATAATTCTAAAATATTGACTGTAGCTTATGTATCAGGAGAGGAACAGGTGAGTTAGCGTTCTTAGGTTTTTTGTTGTCTGGGAGAAGGAGAATAACAATACCAATATCAGACTTTGAAAAGAAAGTAATGTGTGTTGCAATTTTGAGAGCTGCGCTATCCAACATGATAGCCGCCAGCCACGTATGGGTGTTTAAATTAGGTAAAACTAAAATACAATTTGAAATTCGGTTCCTCAGGGTTTTGTTTTTTTTTTTTTTAAGACTTTTTTCATGTCTAAGTAATCTCCATACCCAATGTGGGGCTCGAACTCACAAGCCCGAGACCAAGAGTTGGGGGCTCTACTGACTGAGCCAGCCAGGTGCCCCCAGCTCCTCGGTTTTATTAGCCACATTTCAAGTGTTCAATAGCCACTCATAGCCAGTGGTTACTATGCTGGGCAGCATAAATGCAGAACATTTCTAGTGATCACAGGACTATTCTAGAGATGGAGCGCCTGGGTGGCTCAGTCGGTGAAGCATCTGCCTTTGGCTCAGGTCATGATCCCAGGGTCCTGGGATTGAGCCCCGCATCAGGCTCCCTGCTCAGTGGGGAGCCTGCTTCTCCCTCTCCCTCTGCCCCTTCCCCTGATGGTGCTCCCCCCCCCAAATAAAATCTTAAGAAAAAGGACTGTTCTAGAGAAACCAATAAATACAGAGAAAAAGAGTTAATAACTTTCAAACTGATAATGGCAAAACATGGAATGATAATAATCATTTCATTTTGTAAACTGGGCAAATGGTAATGAAGAAAAGTTTGAGGTTCCAATTCAACACATTGATTTTCAGAGGAGATTGTTTAAAAACATCTTGTCAGGGGCGCCTGGCTGGCTCAGTCAGTGGAGCATGTGACTCTTGATCTCAGGGTTGTGAGTTCAAGCCCCACGATGGATGTAGAGTTTACAGAAAAAAGAAAAAAATTTTTGTCATGTATTAGATAGAAGTGTAGAGTGTATTGGGGCGCCGAGTGGCTTAGTCAGTTAGATGTCTGCCTGCAGCTTGGGTCATGATCCCAGGGACCTGAAACCGAGCTTGAAATCAGCCCGCATCAAGCTTCCTGCTCAGTGAGGAGTCTGCTTCTCCCTCTGCCCCTCCCCCTGCTCATGCTCTCTCTCTCTCTCTCAAATTCATAAATAAAATCTTTTTTTTTTTAAAGATTTTATTTATTTATTTGACAGAGATAGAGACAGCCAGCGAGAGAGGGAACACAAGCAGGGGGAGTGGGAGAGGAAGAAGCAGGCTCATAGCAGAGGAGCCTGATGTGGGGCTCGATCCCATAACGCCGGGATCACACCCTGAGCCGAAGGCAGACGCTTAACCGCTGTGCCACCCAGGCGCCCCCATAAATAAAATCTTAAAAAAAAGAAGTGTAGAGAGTTTTGATGCAAAAAAAATAAAAATTGAGAAAATCTAAAAGATGAAAAGAAGAAAAAGAGGAACAGAGAATAAAGATAAAGTTCATAGTAAAGTGGGAGGCTTAAATCCAAGTTTATTAGTGATTGTAATATAAGTGGATGAAATCTTTAAGTCGAAAAAGAAAATATTTCCAGACTGGTAAAACCATCCATATGCTGTTTACAAGATAAATATCTAAAACAAAAGGATACAGGAAAATTGAAAGTAAAAACAAGAAAAGAAAGAAAAGAAAGAAAGGAAAGGAAAGGAAAGGAAAGGAAAGGAAAGGAAAGGAAAGGAAAGGAAAGGAAAGGAAAAGAAATATACATTCTGTAAGCACAAACCAAAGGAAAGCTGATGTAACTATGGTCCCATCAGATAAAATGGCCAAAGTCATCACAACAGATGCAGAGAGATGGTCACCCCACAATGCTATGAATGTTCAACTCACCAGGATATAATCATTCTACATCTGTATGCGTTCTGTAACATGGTCTTGTGTTTTGTAAAGCAAAATATATATAACTATAAGGAGAAATAGACAAATCCACTATCACAATGGGAAATTTTTAACCCATTTCTCACAATAGAAAAATCAGACAAAAAAATCATTAAGATATAGAAAATATAAGTACCAGGGGCACCTGGGTGGCTCAGTTAGTTAAGTGTCTGCCTTCAGCTCAGGTTAAGATCTTGGGGTCCTGGGATCCAGCCCCACGTCAGACTCCCTGCTCAGCAGTGAACCTGCTTCTCCCTCTCCCTCTGCCTGCCGCTCCCCCTGCTTGTGCGCTCTCTCTGTCAAATAAATAAATACATCCTTTAAAAAAGACAGATAATAAGTATTGCTTAGCATGTGAAGAAATTGGAATCCATATAAACTGCAGGTGGAAATATAAAATGGTGTGCAGCCACCTTGAAAGACAGTCTGACAATTCATCAAAAGGTTAAACATGGAGTTACCGTATGACTCAACAATTTTACTCCTAGGTATCTACTTAATAGACATGAAAACATTTGTCCATACAAAAACTTAGTCACGAACGTTTATAGTAGCATATTCATAATAGCCCCAAAATGGAAAAAACCCAAATGTGTCTGTCCACTGATAAAGGGAACAACAAAATGTGATATATCCATACAATGGAATATTATGTGGTCATAAAAAGATTGAAATACTGAGACGTGGTACAACATGGGTGATGCTTGAGAACATATGGTAAGTGAAAGAAGTCAGTCACAAAAAGAACATATATTGTGTGATCCCATTTATATGAAATATCCAGAGTAGGCAAATCCAGAGAGACAGAAAATGAATGAATGGTTGCTAGGGACAGGGGGAAGTAGAAATGGAAGTAAGTATGGGGTGTTCTTCTGGGGTAATGGGTATGTTCTAAAATAGAGGTGAGTGTTCATAACTCTGAGTTTACGCAACACCATTGTATTGTACGCTCTAGGTAAGTTGTATGGCGTACGAATTATACTTCAGTGAAGCTGTTATAAAAAAAAAACTACTGAGGGGCGCCTGGGTGGCACAGTGGTTAAGCATTTGCCTTTGGCTCAGGGCATGATCCCGGCGTTCTGGGATCGAGCCCCACATCAGGCTCCTCCGCTATGAGCCTGCTTCTTCCTCTCCCACTCCCCCTGCTTGTGTTCCCTCTCTCGCTGGCTGTCTCTATCTCTGTTGAATAAATAAATAAAATCTTTAAAAAAAAAACTACTGAGGAAAGGAGAGATGGTGGGATCATATAAAATGTTCAATTAAACAAAAGGCAGAAAAAGAGGGGAAGACAAAAATAAGAACAAAGAACAAAGGCAACCAATAGAAAACAATACTGAAGTGGTAAATATTAATCCAAGTCTATCAATAATCACTTTGAACGACAGTGGTCTAAATACAGCAATTAAAAGAGAACGTCAGAATAGATCAGAACACAAGACCCAGGACGCCTCGGTGGCTCAGTCAGTTAAGCATCTGACTCTTGGTTTCAGCTTAGGTCCTGGTCTCAGGGTTGTGAGATCAAGCCCCACGTTGGGCTCTGCACTCAGCGTGAAGTCTGCTTGAGATTCTTTCCCCTTCTGCTCCTTCCCCTCCTCTCTCTCTCAAATAAATAGGTAAATAAATAAATAAATAAATAAATAAATAAATAAATATCAACCTACAAAAAAAAACCCCACAGGACCCAACTATATGTTATCTTTAAGAAATCTACTTTATTTTTTTAAAGATTTTATTTATTTATTTGAAAGAGAGAGAGAGTGCAAGCACAAGCAGGGGGAATGGCGGGCAGGGGAGAAGCAGGCTCCCTCCTGAGCAAGGAGTCCAATGTGAGTTTTGATCCCGGGACTCTGGGATCATGACCTAAGCTGAAGGCAGTTGCTTAACCAACTGAGCCACCCAGGTGCCCCAAGAAATCTACTTTAAATATAAAGATACATATAGATTAAAAATAAGTGGATGGAGGAAAATATACCATGCTAACAATAACCAAAATAAAGCAAGTGTAGCTATATTAATTTCAGAATGAGCAGATTTCAAAGGAAGGAAACTTTTTATGCACAAAGTGGGTCATTACATAACGACAAAGAGATTAATTTTAAGAAGACATAAAATTATTTTTTAAAAAAGATTTTATTTATTTGAGAGAGAGAGAGCCAGCATGAGCAGGGGGGAGGGACAGAGGGAGAGGGAGAAGTAGGCTCCCCACTGAGCAGGGAGCCTGACACAAGGTTTGATCCCAGGTCCCTGGGATCAGGCCCTGAATCCAAGGCAGATGCTTAACCGAGCCACCCAGCGCCCCAACATAAAAACTCCTGGCGCCCCAACATAAAAACTCCTATTATGTGTGCACCTAACAATACAACATCAAACTACATAAGGTAAAAACTAGGAATAGCAGAATACACATTTTTCTCAAGTTCACATTAAATATTCAGCAAGATAGACTGCATTCTGGGCCAGAAAACATACCTTAGCAAATTTAAAAGAATAGAAAGTACACAATGTCTGCTCTCATATTACAATGAAATCAAATTAGAAATGAATAACTGAAAGATAAACAGAAAACCCCAAAATACATGGAGATTAAACAATACTCTTCTAAATAACACATGAGTCAAAGAAGAAATCTCAACAGAAATTTTAAAATATTTTAAACTAAATGAAAATTAAAGAGTAACTTACTAAAATTTAAGGAATGCAGTGAAAGTAGTGCTTAGAGGGAAATTTATACCATTGAATACATTTATTAGAAGAATCACCTAAAATCAATCATCTAAGTTTCTACCTTAGGAAACTAGAAAAAGAAGAACAAATTAAATTCAAAGTAAGCAGAAGAAAAAAAGAATTAGAGCAGAAATCAATAAAAATGAAAACAAGAAAACAACAGAAAAAAATCAACTAAACCAAAAGCTGGATCTTTTAGAATATCAATAAAATCAATAAGCCTCTAGCAAGGCTAACTAAGAAAAAAAGGACACAAATTACTGCTATCAGAAATGAAAGAGAGGACATCACTCAGATCCCATGGAAATTAAAAGGATAATAAAGGAATATTACGAGCAACTCTATGCTCACAAATGTGATAATCTAGATGAAATGGACCAATTCCTTGAAAGACAAAATCTGCCAAAACTCACACAAGAAGAAATAGATGATCTGAATCAGCCAATGTCTATTAAAGAAATGGAGTCAATAATTAATAACCTTCCAAAACAGAAAACACCAGGCCCAGATGTGGTCACTGGTGAATACCACCAAACATTTAAGGAAGAAATGATACGAATTCTCTACAATTTCTTTCAGAGGATAGAAACAGAGAGAATACTGCTAAGCTCATTCTATGAGGCCAGTATTGTCCCGATATCAAACCCAGACATAGATATTACAAGAAAAGAAAATTACAGACTAAGATCTCTCATGAACATAGATGCAAAAGTCCTCAACAAAAATTAGCAAATTAAATCCAACAATGTATAAAGATACCAAGTAGGATTCATCCCAGGTATGCAAGGCTGGTTCAACATTTGAAAATCAATTAATGTAACCCATCACATTAACAGACTAAAAAAGAAAAGTCATAGGATCATATCAATAGATACAGAAAAAGCATTTGACAAAATCCAATAACTATTCTTTTTTTCAACAATTTTTATTTTATTAAAGGTTTAGAATAGAGTTGAACATTTTATAACTGAATAAGAGATAACTAAAATTCTCTGTACCACCCATTTGTAATACCTAGTTTGCCTCTTGGTATTAACTTTTTAAATTTGTTCCAAGTTTTTATTTGAATTCCAGTTAATTAATATACAGTGTAATATTAGTTTTAGTAGTAGAATTTAGTGATTCATCACTTACATACAACACCCAGTGCTCATCACAAGTGTCCTCCTTAATACCCATTGCACATTTAACCCATCTCCATGCCCACCTCCCCTCTAGTAACCCTCAGTTGTTCTCTATAGTTGAAAGTCTGTTTTATGGTTTGCCTCTCTTTCTTTTAAATTTTCCTGCTATGTTCATTGGTTTCATTTCTTAAATTCCACATAGGAGTGAAATCATATGGTATTTGTCTTTTTCTGCCTGACTTATTTTCCAAAAACTCTTCTTGATAAAAACTCTCAGTAAACTACAAATAGAGGAGAACTTTCTGGACTTGATAAAGATTATCTACATGAACCCAACAGTTAACAGCTTACTTAATGTTGATATACTTGAAGGTTTTCCACTAAGATCAGAAACAAGGCAAGGCTATCCCCTCTCACCACTCCTTTTCAACATCATACTGGAAGTTCTTGCTAATGCAATAAGGCAAGAAAAGGAAATAAAAGGTATACTGATTGGGGGGCCTGGGTGGCTTAGTCAGTTAAGCAGCTGACTCTTGGTTTTGGCTCAGGTCATGATCTTAGGGTCCTGGGATTGAGCCCCGTGTTGGGAGTCTGGTTAAGGATTCTCTCTCTCTCTCTCTCTGCCCCTCCCCCTAATCTCTCTCTCTCATTCAAATAAATAAATAAATAAAATCTTTTTTTAAAAAAAGATATACTGATTGGAAAGGAAGATATACAACTGTTTTTGTTTGCAGATAATGTAGTCACCTATGTAGAAAATCTGAAAGAATCAACAAAAAAATTTTGAGACTAATAAACTATAGCATGGTTGCAGGATAAAAGGGTTAAAGTACAAAAGCTAATTGCTTTCCTAGATACTAACAATGAAAAAGTGGAAGTTAAAATTAAAAATATAGGGGTGCCTGGGTGGCACAGCGGTTAAGCATCTGCCTTCGGCTCAGGGCGTGACCCCGGCGTTCTGGGATCGAGCCCCACATCAGGCTCCTCTGCTGTGAGCCTGCTTCTTCCTCTCCCACTCCCCCTGCTTGTGTTCCCTCTCTCTCTGGCTGTCTCTATCTCTGTCAAATAAATAAATAAAATCTAAATAAATAAATAAATAAAATTAAAAACATAATTCTATTTTTATTAGCACCCCAAAGATAAAATACTTAGGTATAAATCTAACAAAATACATATGATATCTATATGAGAAAAACTATAAAACTTTGATGAATAAAATAAAAGAAAAACTGAATAAATGGAGAGATAGTCCATGCTCATGATTGGAATGCTCAGTATTGTCAAGATGTCAGTTTTTCCTGACTTGATTTATAGATTCAATGTAATCCCACCAAGTTATTTTATGGATGTGAATAAACTGCTTCCAAAGTTCATATGGGGAGACAAAAGCCCCAGAATAATCAACACTATATTGCTGGAGAAGTAAAAAGTTAAAGAACAGATGTTATTCAACTTTAAGAATTACTATAAAGCTGCAGTAATCAAAACAGTGAGCTATTGGCAAAATAAAAGATCAATGGAACAGAATAGAGAACCCAGAAATAGACCCACATAAATATAATATCTCTGACAAAGGAGCAGAGGCAATACAAGAGAGCAAAGTTAATCTCTTTAACAAATAAGTGGTACTGAACAACTGGACATCCACAGGCAGCAAAAAAGAAGACCCTAAATACAGACCTTATATGCTTCATAAAAATGAACTCAAAGTGGATCATAAACTGAAATGTAAAACAAAACTATAAAACTTCTAGAAGATGGGGTGCCTGGCTGCCTGGCTCAGTTGGAAGAGCGTGTAACTCTTGATCTCGGGGTCATGAGTTTGAGCCCATGTTGGGTGTAGAGATTACTTAAACATAAAATTGAAAAAAATAATCTCCTACAAGATAACATAAGTGAAAACCTAGATGACTTTGGGTATGGTGATGCCTTTTTAGATACAACACTGAAGACACGATCTCTGAAAGAAATAATTGATAAGGTGGGTTTCACTAAAATGAAAAACTTCTGTTCTGCAACAGACAATATCAGGGGAATTAGAAGACAAGCCACAGACTGGGAGAAATTATTTGCAAAAGACACAAATGATAATGGACTAGCTCGTAAAACTCAACAATAATTGGGGTTGGGGATTAGGGGGAGTTAAAAAAAACCCTCAACAATAATTTTTTTTAAAGATTTTATTTATTTATTCGACAGAGATAGAGACAGCCAGCGAGAGAGGGAACACAAGCAGGGGGAGTGGGAGAGGAAGAAGCAGGCTCATAGCAGAGGAGCCTGATGTGGGGCTCGATCCCACAACGCGGGGATCACGCTCTGAGCCGAAGGCAGACGCTTAACCGCTGTGCCACCCAGGCGCCCCCCTCAACAATAATTTTTAAAAACCTGAGTTTAAAATGGGCCAAACCTTAACAGACACCTCACCAAAGATGTACAGATGGCAAATAAACATATGAAAAGATGGTCCATATCATGTGTCATCAGGGACATGTGAATTAAAACAAGATACGAGTACACATCTACTAGAATGGCCAAAATCCAGAGCACTGACAATGTCAAGTATTGACAAGGATATGGAGCAACAGGAATTCTCATACATTGCCGTTGGGAATGCAAAATGGTGTAGCCACTTTGAAGACAGCTTGGCAGTTTTTTACAAAACTAAACATTCTCTTACCATATGATTCAGCAATAGCACTCCTGGAGACTTACACAAAGGAGCTGAAAACTTTTGTCCACACAAAACTCTATACAAGGTTGTATACAGCAGCAGGAGGGGAGAGTTGCTGGAGACTGAATCAGCCAATGGTGAATGACTTAGTCCATCAGGACCATGTAATAAAGTCTCCATAAAAAAGAACAGCTTTTTGCTACTTGTTTTTGGAGAGCTTCCATTCTTGGGGAAGCAGGACACTTCCACATGCCACCAAGCTGGGCCCCAAGTTCCACTGAGGACAGAAACTCCTTCGTGCGGGACGTTGCTCAATGTATTGCTTCCTCTGGCTAGTGACTCATATTCTTTATCATATCCTTTAATAAACTGGTAAACTTCAGTGCTTGCCTGAGTTCTGTGAGCACCGCTAGTAAACCAGTCAAATCTCAGGAGAAGGTCGTTGGAACCTCCAATCTGCAACCAGTCTTCCAAAGCACAGGGGACAGCCTGAGGCTTGTGACTGGCATCTGAAGTGGAGGGTGGGGGGCAGCCTCATAGGACTGAACCCTTAACGTGTGGGATCTGATGCTATCTCTGGTAGTTACTGTCAGAACTGAGTTGAATTCTGAGGCACCCTGCTGGTGTTTGAGAATGCTTGGCGTTGTGTGTTAAACCCCCACCCCCGCATTAGAATTGGGTCTGGGAACCCTAAAAGACTACCCAGTACATTTTATAAGGCTGAAATAACCCTGATACCAAACACCAAAAAAGATAGCACAAGAAAGGAAAGTTACAAGCTAATCTAACTCAGGAATCTATATGTGAAATTTCTAAAAATATATGTTAGAAAATACAGCCTAGCAACAAATTGAAAGGTTAATGCATCCAACCAAGTTATAGTTACTCCAAAATTGCAAAATTGGTTTGACCTTTAAAAAGTCAATGTAATTTTATGTATTAAGAGGATAAAAGACAAAAATTACATGATTACCTCAATAGATGCCAAAAAGCTTTTGATAAAATTTAACATCCATTCAAAGTAAAAAACTCCTAGCAAAATATGAATAGAAGGAAACTTTTTTAATTTGATAAATGATGTCTGTAAAAAGCCTACAGAAAACATTTTAAAAGATTTTATTTATTTATTTGAGAGAGAGAGAGACAAAGAGAGCACAAACAGGGAGAGGGGCAGAGGGAGAACAGGCAGATTACCCGCTGAGTGGGAAGCCTGACTCAGGGCTTGATCCCAAGAGCCTGAGAACATGACCTGAGCTGAAATGAGATGCTTAACAACTGAGTCACCCAGGTGCCCCCAGAGCACATTATTTTTAATGATGAAAGGTTGAAGACTTTCTCTTTGAGATTGGCAATGACACAAGGATGTCTACTTCCACCATATCTATTCACAATATACTGAAAGGTCCTGGATAATGCAATAAACCAAGAAAGAGAATTAAAATGTATAAGGATTATAAAAGAAGGAACAAATCTATCATTATTTGCAGATTATATAATTGTATACATAGAAAATCTAAAAGAATCTATATGTAAATTATTATAAGCATGTCTATCAAGGTTGCTGAATATCAAATCAATGTTACAAATAATTATTTCTGAGGGGCACCTGGGTGGCTCAGTCATTAAACGTCTGCCTTCGGCTCAGGGTGTGATTCCAAGGTCCTGGGATCGAGCCCCACATCAGGCTCCCTGCTCCACTGGGAGCCTGCTTCTCACTCTCCCTCTCCCCCTGCTTGTGTTGCCTCTCCCTGGCTGTCTCTCTCTCTGTCAAATAAATAAATCAATAAATAAAATCTTTTAAAAAATTTCTGTATAAAATATAATAGAAAGTAGAAAATTAAAAACTCTGAAGATATCACTTTTTAAATTTTTTTGAAGATAGCACTTATAATACTGTAAAAAAAATTAAGCACCTGTTAAGAAATCTAACAAATATATTTCATGCAGAAAACCACAGAACAATATTTAGAGAAATTCTAGAAGATGCAAGTAAATGGAGAAATAGACCATGTTCATTGATTGGACAACTCAATATCGTAAAGATCAATTCTCTCCAGATTGACCTACAGATTCTACCCAGTTCCAATCAAAATCTCAAGGACTTTTGTTTATGTTTTTGTTTTGGTGGAACCAAAGAAGCTGGTACCAAACTGCATTTAGAAATGGAAAGAACTCAAAACTACGGAGACCCTTTTGGGAAAAAAAGTGAGAGAGCTTGGTATACTGGATATCACAGTTTGCTGTGAAGCTAGGAAAACAGTGTGAAAGTGGCACAAAGGTAGACAAATAGACCAAAGGAACAGCAAAGATCTCAGAGACAGATCCATTCATATACATACATTAGATGCAAACATGATAGAGCAATAGGAAAATGAGAAATGGTAGCCGTTTCACTACATAATGCTGGCTAACTGGATATCCATTTGAGAAAAAAAAAATGAAATTGGACCCCTACCTAATGTCATTTACAAAAGTCAATCCCAGGTGGATTACAGACAGTAGTGCGCTGATTAATATGTAACAACCAGCTTCTCCCCAAGAGGAATGATCCCTATCTTCCAATGTTTAGTGAGTTCCATGGTGAAATGCTCCTACCCTGGTCGACTCTAAGCAACCAATACAAGGTCACTGAATACAAAGGAGGGGAAAAATATGCGGAAGCGGTACATAGATGGTATTTCCAACATACAGATTCGATTGACATAAATAACCGCAAGAGCAGAGATAACAGTAAAATGAGTAGGAAGTGATGGATTTTGAGTATTACCTTTGTTTTTTTTACTTTTGTTTTTAACATAATCTATTTAATTTAAGTTTATACAGGTTAATCTTTAATAATCACTGTATTTAATAATTGGCTTACAAAATACATGAAAATTGAACCACTTTCTCCTGAGCCAGTATGAGTCAGGTCTAGCACAACACTGGATAATTACAGACCCGGATGTGAAAGGAAAAACATAGTTTTTATTTAAAAATATGGAATTATTCTATAATTTTAAAAAGTTTTTTTTAAGATTTATTTTTAAGTGATCTCTACACTCAACAGGGGGCTCGAACTCATCACCCCGAGATCAAGAGTCGCATATTCCTCCTACTGAGCCGTCCAGGTGCCCTAGGAAAGTGCTTTCATCATCTCAAGATAGAGAAAACTTTTTTTTTAAAGATTTTATTTATTTATTTGACAGAGATAGAGACAGCCAGCGAGGGAGGGAACACAAGCAGGGGGAGTGGGAGAGGAAGAAGCAGGCTCCCAGCAGAGGAGCCTGATGTGGGGCTCTATCCCAGAATGCCAGGATCACGCCCTGAGCCGAAGGCAGATGCTTAACCTCTGTGCCACCCAGGCGCCCCTAAAGAACACTTTTTAAAAAAAATTTTTTTCTTTCTTTTTTGGGTTATGTTTGTGGAGATATGTGTAGAAAAGAGTTAATATAGCTGACCCGAGAAAGGATTGCTTACAAGGCTGGTCCGTGGCTGGCGTCTGGAAACTCCAAATTTCAGAAGGGTTCTTACCACTCCCTCTGGTAGGTGGCTCACTGTGCCTACAGGGTTTCTGCAAACAGTGTGGTTTATGCTGAACACCTGCTTGCCTTCTGGGAGACTGGCATCTTGGTATGTGCTAAGCAGCAGGTGTCTACATAACCAGTTCCCAGTAACAACTCTGGGCACTGAATCTCTTTGAGCATCCCTGATAGACGACATTTCAAATCTGCTGTCACAATTCACTGCTAGAGGAATTAAGTATGTCCTGTGTTGACTCCACTGGGAAAGGGTCCTTGGAAGCTTGCTCCTTGTTCTCTCTGGACTTCCCTCCCCGTGCCTTTCTTCTTTGCTGATTTTGCTTTGTACGCTTTCACTGTAATAAATCTTAGTTGTAAGTAGGACTACATGCTGAGTCTTAAAAATCCTGCTCGTGAATCCTTATACCTGGGTATGATCTTGGGGACTCCCGACACATGGTGTAAAATTCACCTTTTTAAAATACACAGTTTGGTGGGCTTTGATGCATGTACAAGTTGTGTAGTCACCAGCACGAGCAAATTATGGAACACCTCCATCTGTGTGAGTTTCCTCATTCTTGTGCAATCAATTCTCTCCCTCTATCCTCAGACCTTGGCAGCCACTGATCTATTTTCTGTCCCTATAGTGTTGCCTTTTCCAGAATGTAAAATAAACAGATCAAATGGTATGTAGCCTTTTTTTTTTTTTAAGTGAACTCTACACCCAACGTGGGCTCGAACTCACAATCCCGAGATCAAGAGTC
This sequence comes from Ailuropoda melanoleuca, assembly GCF_002007445.2. Taxonomy (NCBI): domain Eukaryota; kingdom Metazoa; phylum Chordata; class Mammalia; order Carnivora; family Ursidae; genus Ailuropoda; species Ailuropoda melanoleuca. The sequence continues at coordinate 16,539,652 of NC_048221.1, forward strand.
ACACGCTCTACTGACTGAGCCAGCCAGACGCTTCAGCCAGGCACCACGGGATGTAGCCTTTATATTTTGGCTTCTTTAACTCAGCCTGTTGTTTTTGAGATTCATCTATGTTGATGTGTGTATGAGTAGTTCATTCCTTTCTGTTGCTAAAGAGTATCCCATTGTATGACAGTTCATCTGCTCACGGTTGATGTACATTTGGGTTGCTTTCTGGTTTCAGTGATTATGAATAAAGCTGCTATGTACATATGTATACAGGTCTTTGTATGGACATATATTTTATTTCTGTTGTGTATCTAAGAATGCAAGTCATGGGGTTGTATGTATGCTTACCATTATAAGAAACTGCCAATCTGTTTTCCAGAGAGCTTTCCCAGAATCAATGTTTGAGAGTTCCAGTGGCTCCACATCCTCATCAGCACTTGGTATTGTCAGTCTTTTTAATTTAATTTAATTTAATTTAATTTAATTTAATTTAATTTAATATTTTTTAAAGATTTTATTTATTTATTTGAGAAAGAGAGAGCACAATAGAGCACAAGCAAGGGAAGTGGCAAAGGGAGAGGGAGAAGCAGACGCCCCCCTGAGCAGGGAGCCAGACGCAGGGGCTCAATTCCAGGACCCCGGGATCATGACCTGAGCTGAAGGCAGATGCTTAGCTGACTGAACCACCCAGGCGCCCCAACCTTTTCATTTTAACAATTCTACCAGCTATCTAATGATATCTTACTGTAGTTCTAATTTGCATTTCCCAGAAGACTAATGATGTTGAGTACCTTCTTGTGTGCTTACTTGCTACCAAAATATCTTTTTTTAAAAAAGTAATTTCTACACCCAATGTGGGGCTCGAACTTGGCCCCAAGATCAGGAGTTGCATGCTTTTCCCACTGAGCCAGTCAGGCGGTCCCAAAACATCTGTTGATATGTCTATTCAAATATTTTGCTCATTTAAAATATTGGGTTGTCTTCTTATATTGAATTGTAAGAGCTCTTTATTTATTCTGAATACAAGTTCTTTATCAGATGTGTGTTTTGCAAATATTTTCTCCTCTCTCTGGCTTATGTTTTCCTTTCCTTAGCAGTGTTTCTCAAACAGCCGAAATTCTCGATTTCTATCGAACTAAAAAATTTTATCAGTACACCTTAACTACAAATTCAATTACTTTAATAAAGGACTCTTAGAGTTATCTATTTCTTCCTGATTGAGTTTTAGTACTAGTTGTCTTTGAAAGAATTTGTCCCTTTCATTGAAATTAACAAAGTTACTGGCATAAAATGGTTCATAAAATTCTTCATTACTATTTCAGTGTCTACAGGATTTGTAATGCTGTGAGACCCATTCTCTCATTCTTGATCATTATGTAATTTGTGTCTTCTTTTTTTGTTTGTTTGTCATTCTGGATCAGTCTCGCTAGAGGGTGTAGATTTTATTAATCTTTTCAAAGAATCAGTTTTGGTTAATTTATGTTCTCTCTCTCTCTTTTTTTTTTTGATTTTTTAATATCATTGATCTCAGTGCTGATCTTCATTCTGCTTTCTTTGGGTTCATTTTTTTTCTAGTTTATTAATATGGAAACTTAAATCATTGATTTGAAATATTTTTTTAAAGATTTTTTAAAAATTTATTTATTCAACAGAGATAGAGACAGCCAGAGAGAGAGGGAACACAAGCAGGGGGAGTGGGAGAGGAAGAAGCAGGCTCATAGTGGAGGAGCCTGATGTGGGGCTCGATCCCATAACGCCGGGATCACACCCTGAGCCGAAGGCAGATGCTCAACTGCTGTGCCACCCAGGTGCCCCAGATTTGAAATATTTTTTTAAGATTTATTTTTAAGTAATCTCTACACCCAATGTGGGGCTTGAACTCACAACCACCAGATCAAGAATCTCATGCTTCACCAACTAAGCCAGCCAGGTGCCCCTGAAATCTTTTTTAATAAGAACATTTAATGTTCTTAAATGTTCTTAAATCTCCCCCTACGTACTGCTTTAGCTGTGTTCCCCAAATTTTGATCTGCTGTGTTTTCATTTTCATTTAATTAAAAATATTTTATTTCTCTTGCGATTTTGAATGGTGGGTCAAAATGTGTGGTTTAATTTTCAAATGCTTGGACGTGGGGTTTCCAGGTATCTTATTATCAATTACTAGTTTAATTCTATTTTAATCAGGACATGCTTTGTATGATTTCAATATATTTACATTTTGAGATTTATTTTATGGCCCAGAATATCATCTTAAAGGCTTTCTTTTTTTCCTTAAGAATTTTTTTTAAGTAATCTCCAAACCCAGCATGGGTCTTAAACTTACAACCCAGAAATTAAGAGTTGTATGCTCTACCAACTGAGCCAGCCAGGCACCCCTATAGCCCAGAATATCTTGACTAAGGTTCTATGCACACTTGAAAATATTGTGTATTCTGCTGTTGGAGGGAGGAGTATTATAGAAAAGTCAATTAGATCAAGTTGGTAGATAGTGTTATTCAAGTCTTTTGTACCTTCGATAATTTGGTTTCCAAATACTGAGGGAGGAATGCTGAAAACTCCAACTATAAGTGGAGTTCAGCTATTTCTTCTTTGATTTCAATCAGGTTTTGTTTTATACATTTTGAAGTTGTCATTAGGTTTATACACTTAGAATTGTCATGTCTTCTTGAGAAAACCATCTTGTCCTTATGTACTGCCCCTCTTTATCCCTGTAAAATTCCTTGTTCTGGAGTTTATTTTCTATATTATTAATATACTTGAAGGGACTCTTCATTTCTGGTTTTGTGGTAATATTTTGCTGTTTATTTCTAGCATTTTCATGACTCCTTTTTTTTGGTGGTATCCATGTTTCTGTGCAAATTCTCCATCTGTTTATGCATACTGTTCCTCTTTTCCACCAGATCCTTTAACAGATTAGTCTCCCATAGTTCTACTAACTGGGTCATCTCTGGGTCAGGTTGTTTTGACCCCTTTATCATTTGACAGCGATTTGTTTTTCTTTTCTTTTTTTGTTTCTGGGTGTAAAATAAATGTCAGATATAGTAAAAGAATGGTAGAGATTGGTAAATGGTACTGATGCCCGAAGATGGGAGTGTCTCTTTTTCTGTTAGGTTGTCAGTAGAGGGGTTGAGGCAGTCAAGTCAGTAGTAGAGCTGAGTCTGAGGTTTGCTGTTGCTGTAACTTCTCCAATGGCAAGCTGCTGTTACCTCTTGATTCATGTGAGGCCTGAGATGCTAGGATGTTTTTCTGTGTTTCTACATTCTACTTTCAGCAGGCCCTGTGTGCCTGAACCTCAGAGAAGGAGGGTTACTGCATGCTTTTCCCACTCATTAATCAGGGTGAGACCTGGGATGGGGGGCAGTTTTTCTCATTTTTCCTGGTTCAGCTTTACTCTTGGGTAGACCTTGCACACCACCTGAGTGTCAGGGTGGGGCTTCCTTCCCTTTCTTGCCCTTCCCTTCCTTGCCCGCCAAACTCTGATTTATATCTGAGGGTAGGCTGGGATGGGAGCATGTCTTTAGATCCCACCCCCCCACACACACACACTGGCAGCAGACCTTTGTATTAGGGCAGGGTCTCCCCCCGCCAGGGGCATTGTGTTTGCTTTTACTCCTCCTTCATACCTATGCAGAAGGATTCCTATTCTTCCCTCAACAGGTATTGGAAATGATGCTTGTAGTGGGGAGAAGGCCTTCCTGCCCCACCTGCCCAGGCAGGTGGCTTTGCTTTATCCTTTCTCAGAGGCAGTTCATTTTTCCTGGTTGTGGGAACAGCAAGGTTTCCAGAAGCTTAAGGCTTTTTCTTTGAGTGATAGAGGAGTCTGGGAAGTGGGTGTTGTTTTGTTCCCGTGTGCCATGAACTGGGGTGCTCTCGGGTCTCATGCTTCCCACCCCCAGTTTTTCTTGTGCGCACGCAGCTGAGGCTTGTGGAAAAGAGCGTGTGAATGGCCGTAGACAACCCTTGAGTCTGGAGCTCTCAGAGATTCGGAACTGTCAGGCTCGCTAAACTTTGCCTTTATGAATTCATTAACATATGGCTGTCTCCTTTCCCATTTTTATAGTGCTGCCTCTTCCTCCTGGGCTCTGCCACGGACAAAATTCATCTGTGCTGTCTCTCTTTGCAGGGGCTTGTCACCCTTTGGAATTCAATTTATCTGGCTGCCTTGTGACCTCAGCTCCTGGAGGAGCCCAAGAAGTCATGATTGTGCAGGTTATCTGACTTTTTCTTGCTATGAAGGTGTAAGGGATGTCTTCATGTGACTTTGCACACCTTAGGTGGAAGCAACTCTTCGGGAATGATTTTGTAACCGGAAAGGAAGATTGATAAGTTTGACTACATAAAAATGAAGTTTAATGTTAATTTAACATTAGGAGTATGAAATTGCAAGCCATAGAGTGGGAAAAGATATTTGCAACATAAATGACCAATAAAACAGCTCATAAATGTGATGGAAGATAGTCTGATAGAAAAATGGGCTAAAGGGTCAAACAGATGCTTCACAAAAGCAGAAATGTAGGTGAACACTACACATAGGGCGAGGGATGCAATCCACTGATGGCTAGAGAATGCAAATTAAAATCACAATTACATACCGTTACATGCCTAAAGAATGGCTAGAATTAAAAATGTGAGAATCGCTCTCTTTTTTTTTCTTCAAGATTTTATTTTAAGTAATCTTTACACCGAACGTGGGGGTCTAACAACCCTGAGATCAAGGGTCGCGTGCTCTACTGTCTGAGCCAGCCAGGTGCTCCAACAATGCGTGAGAATATCAAGGGCTGAGGAGAATGTGCAGCAAAGGCAGCTGTCACCCGCTGTTGGTGCGAGCTGTTAACCCATAGAGCCCCTTCTGACATTACCTTGTAAACGTCAAGATAGGCCGAATTCCATCCTAGCAATTCTGCTCCTAGCTACATACCCCAGCACTGCACGCCGTGTACACACGGGGGCCTGACCCTGCTGAGTGACACGTGCTTCTTCTTGGCTTTGATAAACCCTCGGCCAGGATACTGTTCAGTGTGGCTGGCCATCAGATCCCTCAGGGTAACTCTGCCTATCTTCGCTCCCATCTACTTTGTGTCATCTCACGGTTACACACTCAGGAGACCTTATTCCTTCCACTTCACTTCAGTAGAGACCCTCACTCCCCCAAAGCCTCTCAGATACCTGTGGTGGGCTCCGGGGCTCAGGGAAGAGCTCTGCTGCAGTTCTCAGTGATGGCGGTGTTCACACCCCCCATGCCTTTATGCCCCTTTCCCTTGGGTTTGGAGGGTGCGTTTATACAGCCCCTTCCACTTCTCAGAATGCATTCACATACCTTGTATGAACATCCTGACACGGGGAAGTAAGCTCCATCAGGCAGGGCTTTTGGTCCATTTTGTTCTTCGCTATATCTCTGGTGCCTAGGTAGCCCTGTGAAGAGGTAAGGGTTTTACAGATGAAGAACCTGAGGGTCAGAGAGCTCACCTGACTCCTCAGTGGAGAGGCCTTCTAGCTCTGAGTCCGGTGTTAATGCTGCTTTTTGGAGCACAGGCTAACCTTTCATTTCTATAAATTATATGAGAAAGGACAAGGGACTGTGTCTGTGGTGTGATGTCACACAGAGGAAAGGACACTGAAATAGAAGTTTAAAGTCTGGGTTCTAATATTGTCACCAATGCTTTCCAGTCTTAAAAGACCCCAACTCCAGGCTCCAATGAGGATGTGAGAAGACATGGACATGAAATGTATTGTAAATAGTAAGGTGTGTTTATGGGTTGAACTGCGTTTCACCAAAAAGGTATTTTGAAGTGCTAACTCCCACTACCTGTAAATATGCTCTCATTTGGAAATAGGGTCTTTGCAGCTGTAATCAAGTTGAGAGGAGAGGTCCCACTGGATAAGGGTGGGCCTTAAACCCAATGACCGGGGTCCTTCTAAGAAGGCCTGGTAAAGACACAGAGAGACAGACACATGCAAAGGGAAGATGGCCATATGAAGACAGAGGCAGAAACTGGAGTGATGTAAGTATAAGCCAAAGAATGTCAGGGATTACTGGCAAACGCCAGAAGCTGGGAAGAGGTGAGGAAGGATTTTTCCCTGGAGCAGTCAGAGGGAGCACGCCCAATTGACACCTGGATTTTAGAGCGCTGGCTTTCAGAACATTTCTGTTGTGTTAGCCATTTCGGTTGTGCTCATTTGTTACGGCAGTCCCAGGAAACGAACACAGGTGTGGCGTATGTGTCAAGGAAATGCCTTGTGGAGACAGATGGCTCAGCACCGCGTGTACGCTTCTCCTAAGTGAAGTGATTCATCAGTGCTGGAAGGCCCCCAGACACATGAACTTTCTTCCATGATGCCTTCGTTTCCCACATTTTCGGTGTGTCCTTTCTTTAGAAAGGAAGACACAAAACAGGCTATAGAGTGGGGTGGAAAAAGCAGACAGGAGGCATGTGGGGACCATCACCTGACAGCGCCAGGGTGCTGAAGAGGGGCATCTCAAGCACTGGATAATCACTGAGGGGCAGAGCAGAGGTCCCCAGAGAGGAAGCTGGCTGGGCTCATGGAGCACAGTCACTGAGTGGCACAAACGTCCTGGCAGGAAAGAGGGTCAGCACAGATAGACATCGATACATCCGATTCCAACACGGCAGCCTCTTCAGAGGGTCAAAGACTCTTGGCAACATCTGGTAACTCTATTCATTAGGCCTGCTTTGTCTCCTGCTCCCCTTCCGATCTGTTTATCCTATCCCTCCTGCATATGCTGTGAAGATGGGATAAAGCCAAGGGCAGTGATCTGCATTCCCGCTCTTGTGGGAAAAATAAAATGATACTAACAAACCCTTGTGTCTGGATGGGATTTAGAACTTACGAAGTAATTTCACATACAATCCCTCTCAACTGGGCCTCCTTGTGAAAGGAGCCTGAGGTGCCTAGCCATGAAAGACAGGTCTGTCCCCTGATTCAGAGAGTACAGGAAATCCTAAGTAAGACCACGCCAAAGCCCCCAAAGTGGATAAGCATCAGGTTAGGAAACCATAATACACACAGGCCATAACCCAACATCCTAATTTGCAGCCCTATCCAATAGCAAAGAGCAGACTGAGCTCATAGAACCAGCTGAATGCCATCTGGGCAAAAGTCCCAGGATGAAAACAGAGGACTTCTGTTGTTAGTAAGTGGGAGACGAGGTAAATTTAGACGAACCCTTTCACTAAGGACACCAAAAGATGTACAAATATCTGAAAAGCATCAAAGAGCTAACAAAATACTGCAGAATTACAAGGCTGACATCCCAGAGAGGACAGGAACTCAGACAGGTGAGCCCAGCATTGAGGGCCACTTCTTCCCTGGAGGCACTTACCCATTTGGAAAAGGGGGTTAGAAAAGTAAGTTATGTTTCTGAACGTCTGGGGGCGTGGGGAGGGAGTTGGAGTACAGGGCCCACTAAAGGTGGAGAGCAGTGGTAAACCCCTGCCTGTTTGGGGCTGTGACCCCAGAGGATTGTGCCCTTAGAGGTAAGGGTAAACCAAAAGCAAACCAGCCCTTGCATAGTCTGATAGGTCTGTGGACTGGTTTCAGTGGCCTGGGACTCTCCAACCTTCATCTAGAATAATGTGATCCCAGAATTCTAGTGCCCTGAGCACTTGACAGAAGCAAACAAAAACCCCTCTCAAAAGGAAGAAATCATCCTAGGTAAAATATTTCAATAAACTATTTTCTAAATACAATGTCCTACACAAAATAAAAAAATAATGAGGCACTTGGGAAGACAAATCAGGTAGAACTAGCAGAAATTAGGCAACAGAAACATGCTCACAAGAACTCCATTTACCGGAATTATCATAGTTTGAACACAGGCAAGGTTCTAGAAAACTCTCCCAGTAGTAATTATGGCCATTTGAACTCCTAATTCTCTCTCTAATCTATCTTCATTTGTTGCCTGTATTGCTACGATCTCCATCCGGTCTGCCTTCACCACTGTCTCTGGACATATGTTCTTAGAAAACAAATCTGACCTTACCTCAGCCGTGCTTAATGGCATTCAAAGCCCTTTGCAATCTGTCCTAAATTGCCCTTTCCAGCCTCATCACCTAGAACCTCTCCCTCTCACAATTTCTGGTCATATGGCAAGACATTTCTACGAATATCCTCCCTCGACCTTGAATGTCGTCTCCTCCCATGTTATCCTGGAAAACGCCCCCTCATCTGTCAAAGTCCGATTTAAAGCTCTCTCCTGAAGACTTTCTGAACTTGAAACTCCAACTCTCACAGCTTTGTATTTTAATGTTCACACAGTGTATTATACTTATTTTTTAAAAATTGATTTATTTAATTAGAGAGATTGGGAACAGGGGGCGGGAGGGGCAGTGGGAGAGGGAGAGAATCCTGAGCAGACCCCCTGCTGAGTGTGGAACCCCCACATGGGGCTCAATTCCAGGATCCTGAGATTTGGACCCGAGCTGAAACCAAGAGTGGGACGCTCAACCGACTGAGCCACCCAGGTGTCCCTATAATTATTTGTTTATAATTCTGTTTCTCAAGTACACTGTAAATTTCCTGAGGTTAGGGTCTGTCTTATTCATCCAGAGTTCCTGGCATCTGGCATAATGCTAGGCTAAGTGCTCAATAAATATCTATGAAAGAAGGCAAGGGTATTCTTTTTCCTTCTCTCTTTTTTTTAGTAAGCTCTATACCCCAAGGGGGGCTTGCACTCACGACTCTGAGATCAAGAGTCATATGTGCTACTGACTGGGCCAGCCAGGCACCCCTAGGAAAGGATATTCTTAATAAATAAGGTGCTACAGACTCATGGACTGAATCGTGTCACCCCAAAAGTTATATGTGGTAGCCCTAACCTCTTGTGTGACTGTATCTGGAGATAGGGCCTATACGGAGGTAATTGATAAAGACTGGTATCCTTGTCAGAACAGGAAGAGATACCAGAGACCTCTCTCTCTCCACCTGTGCACGGAGAAAAGGCCGTGTGAGGACACAGCAAGAAGGTGGCTGTGTGCAAGCCAGCCAGGCAGAGAGATCCGACCAGAAACCAAGCTTGCTCTTGGACATCCAGCCTCCAGAACTGTTAGAAAATAAATTTCTCTTGTTGAAGCCACCCAGTGTATGGTGTTTCGTTATGACAACCCAAGCTAATAGCTAGAGCACTTCTGGGATTTCAAACACGTATACATATACATCTTCGGGGAAGGTAAGTTTTCAACACGGACTGACAAGAATGGGTAGGGAGTGGACACACGGACATCCGGAAAATGGCTTTTTAAAAAGTTTTATTTCAAGAACTTTGTTTTTTACTCTTATTTCAAAAAAAGGTGGGTCAAAGTACAAAAAAAAAGTCAGTTGAATAACAGCATGGGTTTAGAAATCACAGCAGCAGAAGCAATGTACAGACGGCACAGACAAAACCACCCAATGTACGCGACTCTGTTCAGGCTCTTTGCTTATTTTGTGTTCTCTCCCTCCTGTGCAAAATACACCAAGGCATGCCATGAGACCAGAGAAAGGAAAGAGTTTAACNCCCCTCTTCTTGCTCTGCTTTAGGTGAGGTTGTTCTGAAGACAGTTCACCTCCAAGTCAGCCTGGTCACCTTTGCCACCCTCGAGCTTGGGTGACATGGAGTTCTGGATGTTAAATGACTCCTCCTCTTTCAGGCAGGACTTGAGAGCTTCCTGGATTTTGTGGGGAGCACTGGGATCATCCTGGAAGAGGGAAAAGGGTGAGGGAGGGGTGGGAAGGAGAGAGCGGATAGAGGGGTCAAATCACCACCCCAGGCTTTTGAAAGAAGAAAGAAACTCTAAGACTTGAATGAGCCAAAGTGACGCCTTTGCAGCTGCTTTCTAGGAAAATCATCCTGAAAACCACTGGCCAGATGGAGATGAAGGCTTGGCAGGTAGCTGGATTACAAATGCCTTTAGTGTAGGCAAGGGCAAGGTTTGCCCTCCGACAGAGACTGGGGAGAAACGGTCCCTTTAACACATGGTCTGGCCCCTTGAGAGTCTCACCTGTTGGTGAGCTCTGCTTGGCCTGCCGGCCCACCTCCCAGGGCCTTCCCGCTGTTGAGTCCTGCTCTTCCAGAAAGGTCGGTACAGGTCAGGGAACACGTCTTGTGGGTGCACACAGCGGGGCACGAATAGGCCTATGGTCAGGCGCAGAGCTGCTCCCAGCAAAACTAGGGCCCCTCTCCCCGCGGCACCTATACTCCTCTGACGAGAGGCCAGAGGTGTGTGTGCCCCTTACTGGCAGGAGTTTATCGACCAAAAGATGCTAATTTACAAAGGTGTTTCCTCAATCCAAGCCCGGGTGAGTCCCGCTGCCTCAACGGCCTGCCGTACTTTGCGTCAGACGATACTCGTGCTGCTGGTTCCCCTGACGTGTACGGAGCCCTCCTGCCTACCCAGGTATGCATGTTGCCTGCAGCCCCAGGACCAGCTCCAGACCCTGACCTGAACTGGCTTGTTACAGGTTTTCAGGAAACCCACACCTGTCCACAGTCCCCTAGTTCTGCCTTCTGGGTGTTCGGAGAGCTCTTACAGCGACACCTACCTTCCCACTGCTCTCTCCCTCCAGGGCCATCTGGGCATTGCAGGCACACCTCATTTTATTGCGCTTGGCAGACACTGCATTTTTTTTTTTAATACAAATCGAAGGTTTGTGGTAACCCCGTGTTGAGCAAGTCATCGGCATTGTTCTCCAACACCGTCTGCTCATTTCATGTCTGTGTCACATGTTGGTGATTCTCACAATATGTCAAACTTTTTCATTATTAATTATGTTTGCTACGTGATCTGTGATCAGTCATTACGACTCGCTGAAAGCTCAGATGACAGTTAGCAATCTTCAGCAAGAACGTAGTTTTAAATGAAGGTGTATACACTGTTTTATTGTATACTTACTAGACTACAGGAGAGTGTAAACCTAACTTCTAGATGCACTGGGAAACCACAACTTTCCTTTGATTCGCTTTATCTCGATGTTTATTGTGGTGGTCTGGAGTGGAACCCACAATATCTCGGAGATAGGCTTGCATACCCGTGCGAGTGGCAGGCCTCAGGTCTCTCTTAGGCGCTCCAAATTGCTATTGTAAGTGCCTGGAGCTCTGCTGATCAAAGACACGGGTGGTGCGAAGGGTAGAGAATGTTGCTATCTGACCAGCTAGCTCAGACCGTTCTTACTTTAACCACTTCCGAAACTGAAGGGAATCATCAGGCTTCAGGAGTAGGGCCTTCTCCGTACAACTGTGATGAGTTCTTGTCCACGCTGACTGCTACTGCGTTTGACCCATTACAGCACTAGGTCGGGGTAATGACTGGTTGGCAAGAAAGCAGGGAAAGGCTGCAGGCTGACACAGGACACGCCAGGTGTTCAAAAGGACTGCATGTAGAAATCACTGTCACCTCCCCCTGCCCCCAGCCTCACTTGGCACTTTTCCAGAAGACCAGCTTGAACCGAACAGTACAGTAGAGCTTCAAAGACCTCAGGAAGGATTTCCAGACAACAGGGGAACACATGTTCCCCATTCCCAATGCCACAAGAGCCAGAGGAAATGAACTTCATACACTATTGAGGCAGATTTCAGCCACTTGATCTTTTCTATGGCTGCTGGGAGAGATTTAGAAAAAACTTCAATGACATAAATTTAGATGTAGTGAGATAGAAAGAGCTCCCCGATATTAAGTATGCATTCACACACACACACACACACACACACACAGAGGCTGTACAGAGAGGGAAGTAGGATGAGGTAGAACTGAACTCTTCATGCCGTGTAATTCTGTGTTGTTTGGGGAGAGACACTGGGCACAGAAGCTTGAGAGCTGGGCCTTTAAAGATCCTGGGTAGAGCAGATTTTGGATCCCAGCAAACCTGGAACAGGACAGGATGGCCTGTACTTGCCAATCCTTTTACAAAGATGGGACTCACTTTCATGCTGCTCAATACTGCCCCCCCACCACACTGCCCCCCACCCCCAACATCACACAGTCCTTGGGGGCAAACAGGCATCATGTGAGGAAAAGTAGATTCAGGGGTGCTTACACACCTGGACATCAAATGCCATGAAGGTGGGGGCCCAAATCAAGCCTGGCTCATGGGATTTAGACAGATGAGAAAATGGACGTCTGGGCCAATAGGTGGGATAAGTATATTCTAAAAATAAGGAACACAGGTATCCAAACAATGTTATTAGACAAGCTAAGTACTTGAAACAAATAGGACAGGTGAGGGAGTGTCTGAACCAAGACAGAGCTATCCTAATCCAAGTGTCTCCTCCAGAACTCGATCCTATTACGCCTAGGGCTGCTGGATCCTCAGCAGAAGGCCCATCTGCCTTGATTTGCGGGAACTCCCTCGTGGCAAGGGAGCTGGCCCTCCATCTGGCCTCAGTCCCGGAAACTGCTCTGCATCCCCCTCTTCCTGGCATTCCTCTCCAGCCAAACGGGCATCCTTCAGCCCAGGAGTGGTGTGGGGTCAGGCCTGGAGCCCCACTGGTCCAGACACAAACCTCCCTCAGAATGGGGCATGAAAGAAATTGAGCCTAGCAAGAAAGAAAGATTTAAATGGGGGCGGGGTGCAGAGAAGCACTAAGGGACACCGTGGAGATGTCCTAGTAATGAATAAACTGACATCCTGGAAGGTCTGTCGAATCTTAGGAAGAACAAGTCATATCCGCAACATCCCATGGACAGCATGGCTGTAAGATCCACAGGGCAGCCCTCAGCATTTGCCCGTGGATTTCAGGTGACTTCAGTCACGCTGTGTTTCCCACACACTAGCCATTCCTCCTGGAAAACTTGCCGGCCTCCACAGCACGGGAGGAGGAAAACAGGCTTTCCCTTTCCTCCTGACGCTCCTTCGCTGCATACACGCTCACTCAGCCACTGGCTCACCAGCTGCAGAACCCAGGCGAGGAACCGCACCAGACGACTGCAGGTGGGGAAGGAAGTGCTGTTGATGCGGGCGCCAGCCACGGCTCCGTCCCCCGACGCCAGCCCAAAGCAGCACCTTTTTTTGGTTTGAAATCTTTTCAGAGTGTGGCTTGTAGAGATGACTGGAAATGGCTAGGAAAATGACCCACTCGATCTCCTTTAGTTATGTAAAAGAAATAACCCCTCTATGAAGATAAGCAGAACTCTCCAAAATTTTCGGAGCCATCAATACCACCAAGGAACTTGAGGGGTGAGGGGCCGGGGCCGGGAGAGGCTGCACAAGCAGGCTTGAGTCGGGTGCCCCTCTCCTCCACTCCCAGCTCACCTGGAGATTTCCCGGCTTCCATCTTGCTTGTAAGCACTCAGTGTGGTGGCTGAAGCAACAGGGCTCCGCTTCACGATAAAGTGGCAGTTGTCTCAACTGTCAGTGCCCACAAGATCTGAATATGACCAAGTCTGACTTTTGGGCTAGGTGGAGAGAATTAAGAGCTGAAGGGAGGAAATCCAGGAGTACACACTCTGCTGGACAGGACAGTCATCCCCTCTCACGCTCAGAGCTTCAGCAGAGAGGATAGGCTGTCCCCTGGGGCACAAGCTGAGGGAAAGATGCCAGGTGGAAATGACCTGCAAGGTCCAGGAGGGGCCGGACACCGCCAGAGTCTCACCTGCCACTTCACTGAGGGATGTCCTGAGCGCTCCCCAGACAACCCCATGGCCCTTCTCAAGCAGGGTCCACCATGCTGACCAGCCCCTGCCCCGCTGCATTTTTAAGGCTTGTCATATTCTGAACTCAAGGTCAGTGGGAGCGTTCATGGACAAATGCCATGCCTCCTACAAAGTTGGGTCAGCCAAGAAGAACTGGAAACCTCTGTATTGGCTTGTGCCACCAAGACCTCCAGGAGGAGCTATTTTCTTCCCCTCCCTTTTTGGGAAGGGGACCAGCGTCTGTCTACACCTGGGATGCCAGAAAATGCATGCAAGAGAAACCTTCCTGAGGACCCTAGTGCTCTGGACAACGAATACCCTGCCTGCAGGAACCACCGCAGATGGGCTGCCCCATGCATACAATGGAACTGGAAGGCCCTGCGGTAGGCCATCATTCGCCAGCATTCCACAAAGGGCGACTACACGCATATTACCTCAAGGGGTCCGACAGGGATGGATGGAGTGTATGGAGACAAGGAAGACTCTTCCTGCCCTCAAGGTGCCTATCTCGAGAGTTGATTACTGTGTTTATCAATCTTAAAGTTTAGAAGACATCTGGTGTCCTGGGTTATTAGATCCCTCTTGAACGTATTAATATCTTGGTGCGTACCAAGTAAAATCGTATCTGTTTCTCTACCCTTTGTATCAAAGACTTTAAAAAATTACCCTGAACTAACCTCTTTCATTTCTTCTTTAAAGTTGACCCCTTTGCTCCTCCTCCACCAGGCCAAGTTCTTCCCTGGGGTTTGGTGAACAAGGTCACATCGACCATTATTCTCTCTTTGCCCTGCTGGGGCTACACTGTCCCCATCTAGCAAAGGAAAACAGTGGTCTGGATCTGCGCTGTCCCACACAGTAGCACGAGCCGCTCTTCCGTGAGCTCCTCAGCCACAGGTAGCTTGTGGCTGCTGGAGTGGGCGTGACGACACAGAGCGTCTCCATCCCACAGAAAGTGCCACTGGACGGCGCTGGCCTAGACAGTTGAGACCTCTATGAACTCTGATAGCCTGTGCCCCATTGTTTCAAAGAACTTCTTCAAAATTTCCTCTTCATGTTCACCATGTCCATCTGAAGAGTCTGAGTGTAGCTCCCTTATCTGCATATCGATGCATTTACCTTGGTATGGGGCCTGCGTCACGTGCCGGATTCCCAGGCTTGGGTGTGATGTGATCTGGAGCTTGGGTGGTTTCTGCTTTATTTCTGAAATTTTCTCTGACAGTACTCAGTACTTTACTGGTTAGTCTGGTCCAGAAAACACACTAGAAGGCCAGGATCTCTAGAAACTGGTCTGTCGGGACTTTCTATTGAGTTTCAACTGGTACTTATGAGCCCATCCTCCCAAGAACAGAATTTACCCCTAGACTTATTATTCCCCCACTGTTTTGTGCCCTCCTTAGCTCTAACCCGTGTTAGTGTGCCTGCCGGTTTTTAGGGTCCTCAGAGAGTGTAAAGGACACTGTTTTTCTATACACCCCAAAGAACAACCACCGTCCACTTCAGTGACCAACAAGACATCCCCTCACGGCGAAAGTGGAGTCTTTCTTCTCGATACGGAAAGTAGAAAGACACGGAGAAAGACAAACCAGACTTCTAAAGTCTAGATGAAGCTAAAAATCATGAGTCATCCCGGAAAAAGATCTTCGGTACTACCTATAACTCTGCTTGTCAGGCAAGTGACACACCCTCCTGCCCCTAGCCCCACATCACCACCCCAACTGGTCACCCTAAGCTGACCTCCAGAGCTGTGAGGAGAGGCTCCACGCTCTGAAATAGGCCAAAGACAAGGGCAGCCGCCGGGTTGTGTCTGTGGGTAAGGGGAGGTGTGGAGAAGACGAGTCACCTGACAGGTAAGTTATCACAGAGAGCCAAGGTGCGGGCATGGGGGGGGAAGGAGGTACAGGGATTGTCACAAAGTTTCCTTACGTTTGGGTGAGAGCCTTCGGCAATGGTGGAGAGGGAGAAGTTATCGTTGTGGAGCTCAGACGGGGTCCGGAATTTGCTGGTTAGGACAGAAGAGAGCAGGAAAATGTAAGTGCAACGATCATGGCACTACCTGACGAAAGCTTCACGGGTCAAACACTTCTTTCATCAAACGCCACAGACGACACTAAGACGTAACACCATTTGATGCACTGCGGAGAAAAAACTTCCGCCATTTAAACCGTGATCTAATACTTTATCACCTAGAGTTTTTATTATATACTGGAAGTAGCTCATTGAGACTTTAGATAAAGCACTGACAACGATATGAACAGCTCTGGCCAGGATCGTGAATGCCAGGCAATTACAACTACATCACGACTGCCATCTGGCCAACAGTGATTATGAGATGCCAGCGATTGTAAGACACAATCCAATTTCAGAGACGTTAATATGTGGGGGGAAAGTGTGTATCTTAGATTCAGGAAACCACAGCAGTGTCTGCAGAGCATCGAGGGTGCGGAGCGTTATCAGAGCGGTAACCGGGCTTGGGAAAGCAAGTTAGCATGCACTGGGAAAGGAGGGCGACAGCCTCGGAGCTGAAGGGCCACGGGGGCCATGCTCTGTGCAGAACACATACCCTGCTGATGGAGGAAGGCCTAGAATGAGGCCCTGTCTCTGGCCACCCCTCTTGCTTCTCCTCTCCCCTGGCAGCTGCTCCTTCTCCGCCCAGTCCTCCTTGGCGGCTGCCCTGATAGGTAGGTGGTCGCACCCTCTCCCTCTCCTCCCCTTGCTAACAAGGGTCCAGGCTTCTGAGCACATGCAGAGACGGGCCTCATGTCAGTGCACAGGCACAATGGAGAGGCCCCCTCAGCCCCCAGACGGTTAGCTGAAAGGCTCCAGGCGGCTGCCAGCATCCACACAGGGCAGGAGTTTACCCAGCAAAGGAGCAACAGATGGCGTTTTGTCCTTTTCCCAGGACCCAGGAAAAGTCCTTCGCTTGCATTCTCTGAAGGGAATCTCAGGTCAGGGGGGAGGGGATTAAAGGGGCAACAGGTCAAAAGGGAGGTGGGGCAGTTCTGCATAAATTGTCTCTCAGGCCCCAAGGAAGCAGAAATGCAACCTCGTCCTTTTGTGGCTCCCGTGACACTTCAGAACATTCCTTACTTTGCTCAGGGATAGACTGATTCTCTCCCTGTGTATAAGGCCACATCCCAGTGTTCAAGGCATGGACTTAAGGGAAATGCGTGTGGATTCTCACACGCACACAACAGTCACTCCTCTGCTGAGAGAGATGCTGAAATGAGACTCTATTCCCATCTGGCCCTGAAAATCCCCAGCAGAGGAAAGCTCTGCTTAGGAGAGGTAAAGAGGACTTCCCTAAATTCCTCGCCCTTCTGTCTGGACCAAGGGTTGACAGGCTTTGAATGGCCATGCACTGCCAAGCTCCTTCTCGACGGCATTCAGTCAGAGGGGCCAGTACTGAGAGACGGCCGATCTGAGGGAGCTGGAGTTACTTCTTGTGATTTGTGAGTGAAACCCTCACACGGGCCATGGCTGTCAAAGACCCAGGAAGCAGGTGCACTCTGCCGCTGGAAGACTGAGCACAGTAACTTCCATGGGGGACCACCACCAGGAGGGCGCTGGGTGCCTTTTCCTGAAGTGCCCTCCATCCAGGGGAGGGCGGGGTGCTGGGGATGGTGCCAGACAGCTGCCGTGTGCCACAGGGGCTTGGCCTCTGCCACAATGCCAGCACATTCCGCGCAGGAATGGACAAACCTGGGTGGGTCTTTGGCATGAACAACACAGCTAGGGACGCAGAGCAGGTGCCAGGATCCCTCGTGCCCGTATCCCCGGAGCAGATGGAGGGGTGCAGCTGCACAGACTCACTTGGTCCGACGCAGCTTGGTGTTCTCCGTCTTGAGCAGATAGAGCTTCTTGGCGAAGAACACCGTCATCATGAAGAGCAGGAGCAGGACGAGGGCGGCTGAGCCGACGGCCACGCACATCACCTGGAAGTCGGTGATGATGGACTCACAGCGCATCCCCTTGTGCCAGATGTAGTCCTGCGTGTTACACCTGCGGCAGCGACAGAGTGAGACTGAGGTGACGGGCAGGCAGCCGTGGCCACAGCGAGGGCCTGCTCCCTAAGCCCCATACTCACCTCAGCAGCCTGTTCCTATGAGTGTCTAGAGGACCCTGGGAACTGGGCTGTGCCCAGTCTGTGCAGAAATCACAGTGGATATTCTGCGGAACCGCCCTATGCAGTGGGCAGGACAGCGCTGGGGTCCGGGAGATAAGCGAGACAACCAGGGCGCCGAGAGACAGAGTGACCTGGTCACTCACATGACTGTTAAGGGACCGCGGAGGGTGGGAACCCTGGGTTTTGACCTCGCAGCCTCAAGGAGGACAATCACAGGATTCTCTCAGCTCCCCCTGCCCTCAGCTCTGGGTGAAAAACAAGGCAATAGGACCTTTGGCTACAAAAGTAACCAACCCACTCTACCGGGAAATCCTATCCTGCTGTTCTGCAGTCCCGTCTAGTTCACGAGGCTACGCAGACACTGAGACAGAAGGAAGTGACAGACAAGGACGAGCACAAAGATGGATGTATATTCTCCTATCTCTGCAGCCCCCCCCCCCCAATTCTGCCCCTAAAGCGTCCTGTGCTATTACCATGAGAACGGTCACGAAAGCACAGTGAGAATCAACCGTCTGGGTGGGTTTTAGTCCTTTTGTTGAGTGACTTTCTCTTGCCCTTGGGGACATTCCCAGGCTCCAACTCTTCCAATGACATTGCTGTTTCCATGGGAACCAGGCTGCTTCAAAGAGGAAAGATGTGGAAGGATACAGAGGCAGGCAAAGGAGGGAGGACATGAACCTCAGGGTAAATGACAGACAAGAGAATGGGGTCCAGAAAAGGGGAAATCATACCTCGGAGAATTCGCTACTCCACACCCAGAAGAGAGTGGGGAGACATGACTAACAGGAGTCCTTCTTTTCCAACGGACCCCCTGCAGTCCTGGGAGGCTATCTGTTTGAGGACGGTGGGGAAAGAAGATCCCGCTAACCCACGGTTCTAGACAAGTTCTGCCATAGCTCTGCTCATTTCCCTGCAGTGGGTCAGGGTGACAGAGACAAAGGCTTGCTGCAGTCTGCAACTGAGGGCTCGGCAGTCTCCTGTGAGCGGAATGCAAAACAGTTTCTGAGCCACAGCCGCTCCTGGGCGTGCACAGCCGGAGGACGATCTCTGGGAGGGAGGCCCGAGTGTCCCTGGGAGGGAAGGTGAGCAAGGGGAACCGGTGGGGGGACTTGTGGAAAAGCCCTCTGAGGAGGGACCCACTGGAGGCTCCCTGGTCAGCACAGCCAGGCAGCTTACTGAGGACAAGCTTGCTTTTCCACTCAGGAGTCCCGAGAGCTCCAGGAGCTTCTGGGAACTTTTCTGGCTCTCCAGAGGCACCAAGGGCTCTCCATTTCATGTAGCGATAGCAAGACTACTTTGAAGGTGAAAACTCAGGCCTCCAGTAGGATGAAAGACAATGATTTCGCACAGAGAGTTCAGAACTACCAGGCTAAATCCCACTAACCATGACTAAAGTCCCACTAACCAAAGCTTGAGGAGCAAAATCCAGGGTTTCCACATATTTCTGGTAGCCCTTAACAGACTGGCAAGGTCTTGTGGCCATGATGTCTTGATGACAGTTCCTCCTTTCAGCAATGACTGGACAACTCCAATCAGAACTGTGTGGACACATCCTATATGACTGAGCCTAATCATTTCATGATCATTTCTAGGAAAGAAGGAACTGGAAGTCAAGCTTTAACGCCAAAGGCACAACATTCGCACTTTCTATATATTATTCTTCTATCGGAACATCAAGACCTACAGATTTGAATTCTTCACATACCTCTAAAAAGACCAAGAAAAAGGAAAACGTCCGGAACAACACTTACAGAGACACCCAGATTACAGAAATGTTCCCCCTAGGACCAATGGAAACAAGTCCCAGAGGAATCTGGGGGTTTTACCCTACTTCTAGGGCCTGTAAAGGATGGAGACAAGCAAACTACCCAGATCACCCCAACTTGGGATTCTTCCAGAATAAGCCAGTGAGCTCTCCAGCAGGTTAAAATCTTGCTGTGAGGGCAGGTCTATGATGTATTTTTGATGAGGCATGGGTTGGTGGTTGCAGACAACATCCTTAGAGACACTAAACTCTCTGGGTCTTTAAAACATTCTGCGCTGGGTAATTCCAAGGAGGACAAAAATCAAGGTAGTAGGGGAAAAGCCACTACCCAAAGTCAAGGAACCCACCACATCTGCTATGCCAGGAAAGATACTCTGCTTCGCTTGACCTACTTGAATGGCTGCTCCTGGGGTCTGCTCCCAACGAGAAGGTCCTCACTGTGACTCTACATGCCCACCCCCTACACGTGCCCTGAGGGTAGACTGGGTCTTCCTCCTACCGCATATGTGTCTCAGAGGGCATATGTGTCTCAGAGGGCGTGCTCAGAGGCCTTCTTTCCTCCAGAGTAAGTTTATAAGCCTACTCTTTCTGCTAACGTAGCCAGAACTCTCCAACAAGACCCCTCAAGCCAGTAAAGGCGACTTTCCAAAACCCTTAGAGAAGTCCCTTCACTTTGCCTTTATAGTTTAGTGGTTTGGTAAAGGACACATAATTGGAAGAAATACAGGATCTTACTTCTGGGGAATCTCTCCTAGTGATGAGGTCACTTTAGAAGTAATTCTCCATGGAAGATATCATGTGAACATCTCTTGACCTGGGAATCCCAGGATCCTCTTGGCTCGGGAATGCACCACCTCTGGAAGCTGTGCCCATCATGTCCCCCTCTCTGCTGAGTCTGCCTCACATACACTCTCCAGTTCTTTCACAAGCCCCTGTGCCCCTGCCTGCCACACCCTTACCTGCAGAAGGCCCCTATGTTCTCCACCAGGTAGCACTGGCCGCCATTGTGACAGTAACTTGGGAAGAGGTCGCACACTGACCGGCAGGAGCCGTTATGCCGCACAAAGCCGCTGCGGCACTCGGTGCCATTCTCGCTTGGGGCCAGGTCCCTGCCTGGCTCTCCCGGGCGGGGCCTGAGCGCGATGCTGCTGCCAGGGACCATCCCCAGAGTATGCTGTGGGGGGATAGCATGCCACCGACTGGTGGGCTGGCCAGTCCCGGGCCCCAGACCAGGCTTCTCAGTGGGCACCAGAAGGTCACTTTCATCTTCCAGATCTCCACCTCCTGCTGCATCCTTGTCATCCTCCTCTTCCTCTTCCTCTTCATCCAAGTCATCGTAGAAGGATGTGGTGGGGTAGAAGTCAGATTCATCAAAGGGGGTGAAGTCATCGTATAAGTCAAGCAGGCTCCAGGAAGGGGTCTCTCCCCCAGTATCGGGGTGGTGCTCTGAGGTTCCTGGCGACCCCGGGAAGCTCCCTAGGTCGGCGCCACGGCCCTCACCATCCAATCCTTCGAAGTAGTCAATGTCAATTATATCTGAGGCCGGCTGGGGCTCCAGTGTGCCCTGAAACGGGAAAGTGGGCTCTGGCCCATGCGGGTCATGTGTGCTGCCTCCCAGGTTCAGCCAAACCTCCAAGGGGCTCTCCTTGGGGAGCTCGGGGCCTGGGCTCAGCTTGTCGCCAGGAGTGGGGGAGGGTGGTCCCCTGGCCTCTGTAGCCTCGGGGGTGGCAGGGGGCATCGATGACTGTCCCAGGGCCTCCTCAGGAGCCGAGAGCGTGGCTGGAAGGGCCTGGGTGTCGCCGCTGCCGGCCTCTGCGGTCACTCCACCCAGGCCCGGGCTTTCAGCCTCCAGCCAGGCGGTGCCGGTCACCGCCGCGGACGCCTCCAGGGCCTCCTCTGGCCCAACCCCAGGCCCCACCACAGCCGGCTGGCCGCCAGGTGCAGTCCACGTGGTCTCATCCTCCCCAGCAGCTGGTGGGCCGGCCTTCTCCCGCGTGCCATTGGCACGCGGCTCCCACGCCAGGACGCTCTTCACCTGCTCCTCAGCCTCGACGGCGCTGCCCGCCTCACGCGCTGTGGGCGGGAGGGAGGGGGCA
>NC_048221.1:16561870-16669438 GCF_002007445.2 Ailuropoda melanoleuca
CCGCCTCCCGCGCCGCCGCTGCCGCGCTCAGCGCCGCCCCCACCCCGCCCGCCGCGCCCGCCCCGCCGCACGTAGCTCTGACGCCTGCCCTGCTCGGTCCGCCTGCCGGGGACAGACAGACCCCCGACTCGGGACGCCGAGACAAACGGACGTGGAGTAGCGCGGGTGGGTGCGGAGCACAGCGCCGCGCGTGGCCTTAGCCGACAGGTGCACGGGCGGGAAACCTGCGGGGCGGGGCCCACCCTCCCCGTGGAGGGCTGGCACGGGCCCCCCCACCCGCCACGCGGCGAGCACGGAGGTGGGGGCCCAGACACCCGCAAGTTCGGGGAGGGGCTCGGAAGGGCCGCAGGGGGCGGAAGCCAGAGCTCGCGCTGTGGAAATGAACCGAGTCCGGGGCGCACGGAGCCTCCCGGATTTCTGCGCCAATGCTGTGTTCGGGGCGGGGAAGGGTCTCGGGGAGGTCTGAGGGTGCCCACGGGGGCGGGGTGGGCGCTGGCAGCGCCAGGCAACGGGGCGAAGCCGACGGCTCTGGCCCTAATCGGATCAGCTCTAATCCGTCCACAGCCGAAGCCCGACCGCGCGCAGCCGGGCCCTCCGCAACGCATCCCAGGGGCAGGGGGCAAGACGTTCCTGAGACTGCGGCTACCCCGCCTTCCTTCTCGCCTCCTCGGCGGCAGCCTGGGCAGAGGCCTTTAATCCTGGCCCCTTCCTCCCAGGATACATCACCTCCCATATGTCCCAGGCCACCAAAGCGCAAGGTCCTGGGCTTACCCAAGCAGCCAAGATAGCAGTCAAGGGACACGCGGGCTCCAGGCCCAGCGTTAGAATAGCCTGCGGGCTGACCAAAGCTCAGTGTTCAGCCAGGGAGCCCTCATCCCCAGAGCCCTGCTTGGTGGGGAGTTGTGGCCTAGTCACCTAGCTTATTGCCCAAAGCAACCGTCCACCTCCTGATGTGTTACTGACCCAAATGATGACATTTGGGGTCACCACCTTAGACGTGACACCCGTGGTATTTGAGAGACACTCCCATTTCTGTCTCTAGGGAGCCACATAGGTAACCAAGTTGGAGAATCTATCTCCTGTCCTAGTGCGTGTCCCTGGATGGGGTTCCCTTGGTTCAAAGAGTGTTCCTCTCACTGACACTACTGCGGCGGCAGCCTCAGACAGGCTGGTGTTCCCTTCCTTCCAAGTCCGCCTGGCAAACGGGCCAGAAAACTCAAGTTTCTATTGCCTTTCCCCTCTGTGAAGCCTTCCCAGCCTGCCCCTGAAACCATCGGTCTACAGTAATTCCCCACTGGCCCGCAGGGCACGTTGAGTGCACAGGACCAGGCAGTGGGAGGCTCCCGAAGGCTGGGAGAAGCAAATGCGAATGAATGGCAACCAGGTACCTCCACCCCAAAACCCTGGGTCTGGAGCTGACATCGTGAGGCTCTTTCCATGGCTTCATGCTGCCTCTGGGGACAGTAAATACCAGTTTGGAATACAGCCTTCTCTGAGCAGAGGGCCAGGCTGAACTTTGCACTTGCTGGTCAGCCACAGAGGCACTAACGCACACTCCAACCCCATCTCTGCTTCCCTTGTCTGTGGCTTAGCTCCGTATTTTCTTTCTTGGCTTATGTACAAGTCTGTTTCCCTGTGCTTCTCTGTTGTCTCCTTGACTCTTGGGTGGTGGTTGTGAGTGGAGAATATTGGTGGACCTACCTACCTCCTCCCTCCCCAGGCCAGTCTGTTTGGGAAGGAGCCCTCATCAATGCGGACTTTGGCATCTGGGGCATGACAACCGCTCCCGTGTTTTTCACTAGAAAGGTCTGAATGGGACCCTTCTCCCATTTCTTTGTTGAAACTCCAGCTACTCCAGTTTTTCTCATTTTAATATATTTTATTAAATATTTAAATATATTCTTTTAAATTCAATTTAAAACAATTTTTTTTAAAGTAGGCTCTACACCCAGTGTGGGGTTTGAACTCACCACCCTGAGATCGAGTCACATGGTCCACCCACTGAGCCAGCCAGGCTGACTTAAATTCAGTTTTTGAATTATAACAAGCATACGGTATAAAGCAAAATTTGAAAAGTCACCTTCTTCAATGACCTTCTTCCCTACCTTGGAGACAAATTCTTTTAACCATTTTCTTCATTTTGGGTTTTAAACCAATGGTTGCCATTCACTTTCATTCTGATCCTCCCTAGACCTCAGCAGCCATTTCAGAATGGGAGCAGCTCATCAGGCAATGGAGCGTGACAGGAAAAGCAGGATTCGGCATCAGATCCGCATGACCTTGGGAGTCACTATCCCGTCTCCTTTATGAGACAATGCTAACCATAATGTCCAGTGACTGCAGTACTTTTTATGCGCATAGGGGTTGGGGTAGGCTAAAGAAAAGTTCTAAGATGTAGGAACTGAAGAGTGAAAGAAAGGGAAATTAACCTCTATCTAGAGCCTACACCCATGTCCCCACATTCAAGTCTTGTGCTTTTGGGCATCAAGGATGCTTTTGTGAGGCAATGGTTTCTACATGCCTCTGAAGTTCCTATTGGGTTTGGCAACCTGCCTCCAGTACCAAGGCAGGCACAAGGCCCATTGCCATGGCTACAGCCTGCCTCCTTGTGCATAGGGAGCCTCTAGCTTAACTAGGGGCTGCTGGCCAGGGCAGGAGCTGCTTCAGTT
The DNA here is from genome assembly GCF_002007445.2 of Ailuropoda melanoleuca. NCBI lineage: Eukaryota > Metazoa > Chordata > Mammalia > Carnivora > Ursidae > Ailuropoda > Ailuropoda melanoleuca. The sequence goes on from NC_048221.1 coordinate 16,564,540, forward strand.
GCCACGGCTGGGGGCATACTTAAGTCTGGGCAGGAAGCAGCACGGTTCCTGGCTTCAAGTCCTCAGTAGTAAGTACTGACATTTTTGTGAGCTTTTAGTTTTCCTAGTACTTTAATTTGTCCTTTTCCTCATAATCATGCTACAAACATCTTAACCATTTTGCACATTTGCACGCTGATACCGAGATCATGCTAATGATGTGGTAAGGCCAGGACTTGAGCCAAGATCTTGATGTCAAACCTTTTCGTTCTTGCTTCTTAATTTCAGGAGAGGAATCAGGATGCAGAGGTCAGGCCTCACTTGGCAGAATGGAAGCCCTGCCTCTCGCCCAACCCTCACACCCGGGCATTTAAGAGTCAATGCTACTATTTCTTAACAGGGTACAACATGGAAATAATCCAGACTCATGTCCTAGGTCAGAGTCAGAAAGGGCCATCTAGCACAGCCTCTCCCCTGCCAGGAGAGATCTGGACTACAGGGCAGTCAGCTCGGACGAATTTAGGTGATGTGTTGCTGCTAGTGGACCTTCTCCACCATTACCAGGAAGAGGGGAAGAGCCAAGAGTCAGGGGTCCAAGTCACGTGCACTGACCACCACCTCCTCGCAGCAAGAACTCTGGATTCTCAATTGCACAAGTACTCATCCTAGAAAAGCATGTCACAACCTGGAGGTGGTCATCTTGTCCGGGCAATGGGTCTGCTGCAAGATTGGAAAAGCCCCCGAGTTTCAGTCCCTCAAAGCCAAGTCATTTGGGAGAGAGCCACACAGCACAAGCCAACACAGCCTCAGACATGGAGCAACTAGCCTTCTCTGCAGGAAGAGACCTGCTATCTCAGCAGGAGACCTCTCCAGGTGGTTCTCAGGAAACCCACAGGTACTATACAATAAGCAGACTGAACAAGGAATGCCAGTCCATTTGGATGACCATGGGAAATCCGTGTGCATCAGGGCCAAACCAGTCACGGAAATCAGCCTGTGCAAGGGAGCGATTATCTTCCAATGGCACTGCTGCTTCCCAGCTCCCTCTGGGACCATCTGGTTGTGAGGGCACCTGAGGTGGTAGGTTGCCACAGGAAAAGGTGGGAGGTATTTTTTTTCCAGTCTATGTTGTCTGAAGGCGTTGGTCGTTGTACTGTATGAAGGCATGGCTATTTTGCAGAAGTCTGCAAAGGCTATACCGTAAGGGTCCGTAGTGGTAAGGTGGCTGCCAGCAGTCACCTGACTGCTCTCCATGGGTTTGGAAGGGCCTGGAAAGGCCTCTGGGGACAGGAGGGAATAAAGTTGGCCCCAGTTCTCCAAGGCAGGCCAGGAGCAGGAAGAGGGGATCAGACACTTGGGGGTCCCCTGGGTTGGAAAGGGCTGGTGGGTCTAGGACAGAGCTGGCTTTTAATTGGTTTCAGAACCTCTGATTAAGTTGATTCACAGGACTCTCTCCTTTTAGTCACTGTCTCAACTCAGTTTCAAATTCAGGGTCAAAGGCGCTTCCTAGTAAAAGAGGTGGCAGGCCTAAAAAAAAGCCACGGGGAAATGAAGTCCAGGGGAACTGTTCACAAGGAGATCCAACACTGAAGGTCCTGGGCTTCCCTCCCATTCTGCAAGGGACTTACTTAGATGGAGACCATCCATTCACAGGGGAGCAAGGTGCTTTCACTTTGTTCCCAATAAGTCCTCCTTCCACGGGACCAACAGAAGTGCAGCTTGTTCCAGGAGCCATAAAGGAGAAAGCAGGGGCTTTACACTAAAGGTCACAGGCAGAGAGGTTTGCAGAAGGAAATCTCAGTGCTGGCACTGTGTAGCAAGACAAAGGGTGCTCATTACTCAGATGAGGTCTTCCTGGAATGAAGGTGAACCCTCAGGTTACCACACCCAGCAGGACAGAGACCATGTAAGCACATCCAATTCACAGACTATTTACATTATCCCCCAGAAAGCTCTTGATTATGCCGTTTCTTTTTCTTTGGGACCACTTGGCACTATCTAAAATAATCCTATTTCTTATTAACTATTTATGGTCTTGTATCCCCCTACCCCACAAGAATGTAAGTGGCCTGGAGTGCAGGGGCCTTGTCCACCTTATTCATAATTATGGCTTCACTGCATGCAAAGTCCAATGCCTGGCACATAAGAGGCCCTCAAATGTTTACTGGATGGATGGAACTCATAGAATGAACTGTCAGGCACCGGAGAGCTCTTGCTCTACCACACAACCTTCCCAACTACGGGTTCTCAAAGGGTGGTCCCTTGCCCAGGTGTGTCAGGACCCCCTGAAAATCTGTTAACAACACAGTATTTCAGGGGCACCTGGGTGACTCAGTCGGTTAAGCATCCGACTCTTGATTTCAGCTCAGGTCATGATCTCAGGGTGGTGAGATGTGGGGCTCCATGCTGAGCATGGAGCTTCTTTAAAATTTTCTCTCCTTCTCCTTCTGCCCCCCTCTCTAAAGAACAAAACAACACAGTATTTCGGAACTCACTCCAGACATGCTCAGTCAGTTCTGAGGGTGGGGGCTGAGCCGCTTGTCTGTGAACAATTCTGCGGGTATCCTCATCTGTATGGAGGTTGGAAAACTGTCCGTAGCCACATTTGGGGGAACCACCCCACAGTAAGGATCTGAGAAACCTGTGAAAGAACCTGTTGATTCTACATGTCCTGTTATGCTTGAAAAATAACTCACACTCAAGTTTATCAGTCTTTAGTTAGTTTGGGTCAAGGATTAGCCTCCTTCATCACCCTTGGGAAGTACAGGAACTCTGGGAGACCCCACCGGTCCTAGCACCCTTTGCTAGAGGTAAGAGCTGGCACAGGTCAGACAGCAAGGCACAGCCCGGCTGGCACACACGCAGTGAGGAGCCAAACATTCACCTCTCTGCTTGGAACCTATCACCTTTGCTTCACTGGGTTCATCCGCATCTTGAAGACAATGGCTTCTTCTGTTTTCTGCACAGGGTTTCCACCTGCAGATGCTCAGACTGTCCTTAAAAGTACATCAAGGTTCACGGAACCAACTGCCCTCAAGGCCTGCCTCCAACCGGGGGCCGTCTGAACTGCATCCTGACCAACATGCTCTAGCTCACCAAACAAACCTATGCGCTCTCTTGGAATGGATGCAGGCCGCACACCCCTTTCTTCACTTTGACCATGGGAAGAGTAGGCAAGGCACACTTAACTGTATGCTCCTTAAGCATCATTAAGGTGGTCAGTCGGGAAGCCCCGAATCACTGAACTCACTGCGGACCAGGACCAGGTGGGGCTGAATATTTAGGCTCTTCATAGGACACATGCAGAGACTGGTGTGTGAATGCAGAGAATGGGACTAGAATCCAGAAATGTTCTATTTATTCACTAAAAAAGAGGGAGATTAGGTCTTCTTGATCAATTTCCTCCAATCTCCCAAAACTCCCTCCCTTCATTTTTCCAAAATAACAACACACTGAGAAACACGTTTGTACAAAAACCACGTATTATTCCCCCCCACCCCCCCGCAAATTGGGTGGCTGTATTACAGGAACGAAACCAGATCAAAGACATGGAAAGAAAAAGTCACCACTTATATTGAAACATAACAGTGTTAAGAATTCAGGTACTCTGTAGAATTGTTACCAGCATAGTAAAAATATTTCCACCTGGATCTTTTAAATTTGAAAGTGATCACATTAAAGACCTGAGGTTACAAGGGACCACAGTATGAACCAGAATTCCATTTTCCTTCTAAGACCCCAGGGGAAAAGGTAAGTATTTGGAATGAGTTTCCTTTGGGAAAGACTGGCGGGAAGTAGGGAACACCCTGGCCATTGTCAAAAGGCACTGGGATCTTTCTGGAGGCAAATGCATTGGAACTAAACTCCAGCAGGAACAAGCTCATTTCCACTCCAAGAGTCCAGAACAAACACACAAAAGGAACAAGGTCTCCTTGGTTCCAGTACTCGGATGGTGACCAGGGCCACCTGGTTAGAGGCAACACCTGAGGGTTTGAAAGGCAAATCTTAATTGTGGTTTTATTTATTTTTTTGCGTTCTGATACTAAGGAAAAAAGTTCTGAGATGTTTTACAAACACCTCTGTACACCCTCTCGTATGTAAAGCTTTACAGAATATATAGAAAAAGATATCCAAAAGGTGCTCCACTTTGCATTCTAAATAATGAAACTGCCACTTGGGAATGTGACACGAAGAGGCCAGGTGCTTTGGAAATCAAGATCCACCAAACACACCCTTCCCCCGTCCATGGAAGGACAAAGGGGAGGGAAGAAGGACAAGAAGAAAAAACCAAGAACTCTCAAGTAATTCATCAGCAGGGGTAGAAATGGGCTCGAGTTAAGGCATTTCTGTGGCTCCTGCTCTGGAATGGCGTTCCGATCTCTCAGTCTGAGCACCCCACCCCTCAAAGCATGACGCTCTGATTGCCAACTGAGTGCCTTGGGACCCCCAGCATCTCCCTGACAACCCTGCGACAGATGGAATGTGAGAACTCAGAAAGGGAAGGGAGAAGGGACGAGAGGCCCTTGATCCTGCCCCACTTCTCCAATTCCGTCCCAAACCTAAAGTACCGCTTCACTAAACCCCACTCACCCTGGATTGCAAGAGGTAGTTTGGGGACTTGAACCCCCAGCCATCCTAACCAAGTTCCATGAGCTAAAATGTTTAGCACTATCTACTTACTTTTTTTTTTTTTTCCTTTTTAAAGGTTTTTTTTAAAGAGAGGGGAAAAAAGAAGGAGTACAAAGCAGTGACTAGTGGACTAGACTCAGTGGGCAGTCATCGCCCTAGACTCAAATGTTCCTGGCTAGTCTAGGGAATGAAGGAACGCCTCCCCAAATCCCACCCCTAATCCAACAAACCATCTGCATAGAAAGCCAAAACCAGTGGGCCCGGGGAAGGAGAGGGTCTGCTCTAATGCTTGTGTGCTCCCCTACCAGGTACTAAAGGGGCCACGCAGCGGGGAGGTCCTCACAGTCCTCACCAGGAATAAAGTCAGAAGGGTCCCGCCCCATCCCCATCTCTTTGAATTTTGGTGCATCAATGTGGGGCAAAAGTCTCACGAAACTTCACCATCAGCACCAATCTTAGCTCAGATTAGCAGAAATAAGGTCACTTATTATGCCTTTAGGTTTGTCCCCTCTGGCTATTCCCTCTGCCCATCACCATTTTTTTTTTTTTTTTTTGGTTCCTATGAACTTAGGATGCTCTCATTTAAAGCAACAATGACAGAAGAAAAAAAAAATAAAACATAATGATTATTAAAGCATTAGCCACGTAAGCATCAGACAAAGCCAAACACGGCGGGAGAGCACTGGAACAACAGACATAAACTTCTCATGCTGACAGGACCTGCAGGAAAACTGTCAGTATCCCCCACAGCAGGACAGGGGGATGCAGGCTACCATGAGGATGACCAGGACACACGGTCCCCACAGGCTTCCCCTGGCGTGCTGGCAAAGGACCTAACGCAGGCCGTGTCAGAGCATGGAGAGGGCTGCCAAGAGGAACGGGGAGATATGGGATGCGTGCTTGGGGCTGCGAGAAGAAAAATCCTAAAAGAAACCCAAGGAAGCCGAGGAACACCAGTCTCGTCATCCCCCCTGCAGCTGCTCGCGCTGGGCGTGGACGCTGCCTGCATCTTCCAGGCTAGGGGGCGGCCGAGGCTGGCGGGCCTGGAGCAGGAGGCGGAGGGGCTCCATCTGTGGGTGGCGGAGGCGGCGGCGGCGGCTGCGGTGGAGGGGCATCTGCGAACACATCCAAGAGGGACTTGTCATTGCCGGAAACACAGGGGCCTGGGAAAGAGCGCACTCAGAGAAAAATGACATAGGAAGTAATTTTCTTTATGGCAGGCAATCAACACAGCCTTCGAGGCTCTGCTGCCGCTGTGGGCCATGCAAGTCAGGTCCCCCTGAACCTCCGGGTCTCAGCTCGCGGGGCCAGGGGTCTGATTCTGTCCCAACCTCCTTCGCGGCCCAGCCCTTCCAAGAATCACTCCAGACCTCTGCAGAACTTAATTATAGTTTAATTTTATTGCATTTTAATGGTTCTCTCTGCTAATTTTATTTCTTCAGTTAAATGATAAAGCTCTTTCCTGGGCAAGTTCTGTGTCTTCTTTTCTTTCTCTCTCAGTGCCTGGCCTAGGTGGGCACAGAACAGATTATCAATAACTTCTTGCTGATTAAGTGTCTCCACCAGGGCCAGAGAGCTTCACTCGAGGCAGCTGCTGACAAGCTGGACAGTCCTGGGAGGCCCCACAGCTCCTGAACTGCAGTCCTTGGATTTTTGGCCAAAACTAGGTCAGGTCCTGAAGGGAACAATTAGTATGAGTGTCTGGGGCTCTTTCCTATTTCAACTTTAGCTGTTTAGCGTACAAAGGAACCCTAGAAATTATTTAATCCAGGGTTTTTAAAACCTCTTGATTTTGTCAGAAATGAAAACATACAAAACAAAGAATTCAAGTACAGCCTTGCTTACCAGTCAGTTCACCCAACCTTCCCCCCAGGAGATATCCACAGAACGGCTAAAGCGCTTCAAAGCATTTTGAAATCCACTGATCTAATCCCTTGGGTCATCTTTCCAGGGGAGGAAACAAAGCCCTGAATAGGGGAACCACTTGACCCAATGAGGCCTGCCTGGGACCCTACAGCCAAGTCAGCAGCTCAGAATCCGGGAAACACTCATTCGTGGCAGGAAGTGGCATTCTCAAGGTGCTCCCCCGAGGGCCCTTCAGGACGAAATCCTGGACAGTGGTAAAGACCAAGGATATTATCTCTGCAACTGGGATGGCAAACTGGTCAACTGGCTTGGCAGGCTGGCACGTTTGTACACTGCCTGTAAGGCAGCAAGGTTAAGTGTTTTCTTGCCAAGGAAAAGAAGTATCCGCTACGCTACAATTGACCAAGGACTCAAGGGAGCTCATGTTTTTCTACTGTCATGGTCCTATCCACCCAGCTACACTGCCACACCTACTCTGTCCGAGCCCCTGGGGGTCCAGAGAAAAATGAGACATGCCTTTGTGCAGCCTGCCTCCTGGCGCTGGGAAGTCTCCTCGAGTGCTCCAGTGCACTCAGAGCACGTCAGAGTCTCTGGTAACTTGTAAATCCTCTATGCTACTACCCACTTGCTCATTTCTTGTTTTCCCAACTAAAGCTCCCAGAGACCAGGAACTCTTGAGTCCTGGCTCTCTGTACTGTGAATAGGAGCTAACCCCTTGGCACATACATGAACTTGGAAATCAATCACATCACAGATGTGGCTGGGGAACCTGGCCACTACTGGCTTCATTTTGGGATCATTCTGGAAGAAGGACAGGAGTAAAGGGCACGGCAGAGCTTCTGAGGCAACCCTCTGGAGGCTAGGATTGGGGGACACCAAGGGGTCTACTGAAGAAGAGCCCTGGCTTCATACCTACGTCAGACAGACACTGCTCAGCAGCACCTATGCCTTCTCCACAGAGCCTGCCAGTACCTCCTATTCCTTCTCAGCACAGCCCCTCCATACTCCTTCCTGAGTCTAAGCTGCTACTACCAGTATCTCCGAGTAGATATGAGACTTGTGATTTCTGCCTTAAACTGGTTCTTTCTTTACACCCTCCACTTTTGAACCCCGTGTCCATAAAAGGCTCCTGTAGGAAAACCACCAGCAGCTGAGCGTGTCTAACAAGATTCAAGCTAGACAGGCTTAAACAGGAGTAGGCGAGGAATGTCCTTCTGGCCTCCCCACAGACCTCAGGTCGAGAGCGCAGGCCACCAAGGCTATGGCACACAAGGCCAAATGACTGTAAGCATCTGCACTCATCACCTTTGCACCTGCTCATCAGGGGTGCTGAAGAGCACTGACCACAAACCGATCTTCCAGAACCCACAGTCACAGGCTCACTGTCCAAGGACCTGCCAAATTATAGATGATCTACAAAATAAAGCCTTCGTCCCTTGTCTCCAACCCACCCAGAGAGACCCTAGAATGATGCTTCCCGCCATCACGCTACTTACACATGCCATTAGGTGCCGTGAGGGGAACCCGGGGTCCTAAGATGTTTCCTGGCATTGGAGGCATACCAGGAGGGGCTGGGCCACTCCCAGGGGGGTGGATGTTGGCTGCAACGGTGGGAATCATGCGGCCTGGCATGGGCTGCCCAGGGATCATGGAACCTGGACCTGGTATCTGACCTGTGGAAGGAGATTTAAAGTATTAAGGTAAATGTACTAGGGAGAAAGGGATCAATTCAATGCCCAAGACTGCTAAATACAAATAGCTAACCCTCCAAAGGATTTGAAATACCAACAGGGCAATAATCTGTAATAATCTCTATGTCCAGATTTTCATTTTTTGGAGGAGGAGGAAGGATAATGAGGCAATCTATGGAGTGAATGACTACACTAAATCCTGGTACAGGCAGGTAGCTGTAAGAAGCCATTATAAGGGGGCGCCTGGGTGGCACAGCGGTTGGGCGTCTGCCTTCTGCTCAGGGCGTAATCCCGGCTCGAGCCCCACATCAGGCTCCTCTGCTATGAGCCTGCTTCTTCCTCTCCCATTCCCCCTGCTTGTGTTCCCTCTCTCACTGGCTGTCTCTATCTCTGTCAAATAAATAAAATCTTTAAAAAAAAAAAAGCCATTATAAGAAAAGCACCCTAAAAGAAAACATTTGTTTTGGTTAGTCTGGGTGGACAATGGCTTGTCATACATCCTGCCGAGGACACAAAATACCAAGCACAGGCCACAGGGGATGAAGAGGACTTTAACAGCATGTTAGTGCGCAGTCCAAGGACAGCCACTAGGTCAAGCCTGAGCTTCACACAGGGGCTTTGTGGGAGCGTATGTTGATTTCACAACTGTGAAATCAACATTATAAAGGGATTCTGATCGGAATTTCCAAGTCCTGTTCACAAGATGTTTCTTCTTCTAACCCCCACCATGAAGTACTGTGGTGGGGGCACAGGGAGAAAAATGGAGAACCCCTTCATCTCTTCCTACTGGTTTGAAATTAACGAGAGGAGACACCAGACACAAGAACAGTAAAATACCTCCTGTCTGCAGTTTCACACTGAGTCTTCAGGACTTTCAGCAAACTTTTTATATAGAGCCAGACAGTAAATATTTGGACCTTGCAGACCATATGGTCTCTGTCACAGCTATTCAACTTTGTGTAGCATGAAGGCAATCACAGATGACATACAGATGTCACAGATAACAAATATGTGAGACTGTGTCCCAATAAAACTTTATTTATGGACTCTGAAATGTGAATTCCACATAATCCTCATGAGATATAAACATTCTTCTTTTGAGTTTCCCCCAACCATCTAAACTGTAAAAACCATTCTTAGCCTGCAGTCCATACAAAAACAGGAGATGGGCTAGAGTTGGCCCACAGGCTGTAGTTTGCCAATCTTGCTTTAGATATGATGAATATTTATTAGTTTTTAAACTCAGTGCTTTGGTTGCTGGGCTTGGTTTTAAAGAGCTACGAACAAAGGAGAATGGTTTAATGGGCACAGACCAAAGTTGAAGCACACGCAGGCACTCTCACTCTCTGTCTCCACCAACTATACACTCTCCAGAATAAGGAAAGAGAATCTATGCTGGGTTTTTTCGTTTTTTAAATCTAGGGACTTTGGTATCTCTGTAAAGTCAGTGGTATGGAACTAAATACAGGTTTCTAGACAGTTCTGAGACAGCTGGAAGTAAGAATGCTTGAGGTCCAGTCTTGGAAAATTTGGGAGCTGGGACTTGATAGCTACCGGTCAATGACAACATAGAGAGCAGTACTGGAGATAACCTAAGGGGAGTTCTTGGTCACTGTTTAGAAAAAGGCCTGTCTTAAGAAAGACACACATAGTTTCAAGCCTCACACCAACTATTTCCAGTGTCTGTTCCCTGACCCAGGACCCAGGAACGGGAATCCCCTACTACTGGGGTGTCAGGGAAGAGAACTCAAGAAGTTCAGGAGTCAGGGGAAGAGGTGGTCCACTGTCTTTGGGGGACAATTTTTAGAAAGCAAAATATATTAACATTATGCCTCAGAATAAACAGGACAGCAAGTCTGGGGCCCTCAGGCCCACCTTTCTGTGTTCTACAATGCAATCAGCAAGAGCCCAGCAGAGGAGTCCCCAAGGTCCATCCACTGGAGGACAGCTTGGTCAAACTGCTTCAGAGAAGGCAAAAGCAGGTACTGGACTCACTGCGGGGCTGACACTGCCACCTACTCTTGCACCAACTGACCATCAAAGCCAAAAGCTGTTGGGCGCCTGTGCCACAGTTAGGACACATTCAGGCAGTGGTGGAGAGCCTATCAATCTAGGGATGATACGGAGATTAAAGGAACTACTATCGAGCATGTCGTATGTCATATATCCCACAGATGTACCATGTGGCAGGCACGCCCAGGGAAAACCACAGAAGGAGCAGGCCCAAACCCTGAAGCCTTCCAGTCAATTGAGACAAACCTGTGAATGACTTGGGACTTTGAATGATGTGCTATAGAGTGAAGGCGGGGCTTGGAGACAGAACAGCAGACCATCCTAAGCGCAAGGCCCAGCCAGAGTTAAGCCGTCAGAAAATAATACGAGTGTCACCCCCGTTAGTCCCGAGAGCTACCACTTAGCGGTAGCATCTTCACACGCGCCACTCCGGGGTACCCGCATCACCTTATTAGCTGTTGCCTGCATTTCCTGAGGAACAACAGGCTCAAAAAGGTTAAATCACAACAAAACAAAACAAAACAAAACAAAACAAAACAACGTGCTCAAGTAAGAGCCATGTGACCCACGGTCTGTCTGACAGGACTGACAGCAAAGGGGCTGGATGAGCCCTGTACGCAGAACGGGGCTGGGACTCGGTGAAAGGTTCTGGAGAAGGGAGGAGTGTGGAACTGCTGGCCTGTGTGACGGAGAGCTCTGAGAAGGAATGCAGAGGAGCTGGAGCCTGGAGCAGAGCAAGCGAGCTTCTGAAGAGAAGGAAGGACTGCATGACGGCAGAGGGCTGAGGGGCAGCACCTCACAGGCGGCCTGGGAACGGATGAGATAGCAAGGCAGAGGGCAAGTGTGCAGCGGGAAGGAGCGAGAATTAGACGTGGGAAGCACAGTGGGGATGAAGTGGAGGACGGGCAAGGACTCCTGCTTTGGGAATGGGAGATGCGGGACCGGCCGCCCCGTGGTGAGCAGGGTGCAGGGGAGGCACGGAACTCTCGAAGGCTCACACAGGCAGCAGCCCATTGAGCCAATCTCCTGCTGCTGTTCAAGAGGCTCCCGAGTCCCTAAGTCTCTAATAAGAGTGAGTCTCTAACGGTATTCTGGTGATGAGACAGGGAGACAACAGATACTTTTGTTGTTGGAGACATGAGATCCACTTTTAAGCCTGGAGCTCTCAATTCTAACCCAGAGATGAAAGAACTTTTCATGGACTCGTGACCAATGGAAACCATGCACTAGACCAGCCAATAGAGCCCCTGTCTGTCAGTGGGTGCGAGCTGCCTCCTTCTTCCAAGTTCAGGCTGCACAAGAGGACCTGAGCAAGTGAGGAAGAATATTCTGCCAGCCCTTGTCAGACCTCTCTCCAGGAAACTGAGAGTGCTAAAGCATGCCTTTACCAAAAAAGGCCAGAACAAGTACCGGTAAGGAAGGAACAAGGAAGAAGGAAGGGCACAGCAGGTGAGTGCTCACAGAAGTCGTAGGACGCACCGCTGTGCGGTCCCAACCGCTGCTCATTCTCAGCAGTAAGACAGAGGTTGATGCTTTGATGTGAAGAGCAAGGTGCGGGCTGCCCCAAGTCCTGGCTCACCAGTGGGCAGCCCGGTCAGCAGCCACCCAGTGCCATGCTCAACAGGGAAAGTGCAGATGAACCAACCAGACTAGAAGACTGAACAGTGGTTATCTTACTTCCATGTCACCGCAACCAAGATCGAGCGTTCTTGGGCAAGTCACTGCGGATGCCCAGAGCCCGGGTTTCTGGAGATTATTATGTAGAGTGAAACTAGAAAACTGCCCCACTCTCACCCTCAGGCTTTCTGTCTGATTGGGGAAATGGTTTCTTTGTTATAGTGCCTTATTATGTCACTGGCTCCTCCAACATGCTGTGAGAGCCAATATTTTCATTGTACAGAGAGAAAACAGAAGCTCAGAAAAGTTAAGGGACTTCTGACAGTCACAGAATTTTAAGGGTATCAGATCCAAGTCTTCTAACTCTAAATCCAATTCTCTTTCTACCACACTATTCTGTGCTCAAATCAAACAGTTCATGTGAAAGAATTTAATATAACAACCAGCATTAAAAAAAAATTGGGATGCCTGGGTGGTGCAGTCTGTTAAGCGTCCAACTCAGTTTCGGCTCAGGTGGTGATCTCAGGGTCATGAGATCAAGTCCCGCGCTGGGCTCCATGCTCAGCGCAGAGTCTGCTTAAGACGCTCTCCCTCCTCTGTCCCTCCCCCTGCTTGTGCTCTCTCTCTCTCAAATAAATACAACTTAAAAAAAAAATCTAAGGTGTATACTTCAGTTCTAGCCACCATGTTTTCTTCTTTCCTGTATCAGTTATGAGACTGTTCTGCTTCCTGCAAAAATCTTTAAAAAAAATCTTTATTTAAAGATTTATCAGAGAGAGAGCAAGAGAATGAGCATGAGTAGGGAGGGAGGGACAAAGGGAGAGAATCTTCAAGCAGATTCCCCACTGAGTGCGGTGCCCCATGCGGGGCTTGATCCCATGACCTGAGCCAAAACCAAGAGCCGGACACAACCACCTGAGGCACCCAGACACCCCTGCAAGTAAGTAATTTTTTAATTTAACAAACACTATGGCATGCTGCAGTGGGTTGGAGGGTGACCTGCCCCCCTAATCAGATATGCGGTGCATGTTCTAGTACTCAGAACCTGTAAATGCAACCATACTTGGAAAAAAGGTCTTTGTTGATGTGATTAAGTTAAGGATCTTGAGATGAGGAGATCATCCTGGATTATCCTGGTGGGCCCTAAATCCAATGACAAGTGTCCTTATAAGAGACACATAGATGCCGCCAGTCACCAGAGGCTGGAAGACACAAGGAATAGACTATCCCCTAGAACCCCAGAAGAGAGCAGGTCTGGCTAGATAATGAACTTCTAGCTCCCAGAACCGAGAGAACATGTCTGTTGTTTTAAGTCACCAAGTCTGTGAAGGGAGAAGACGTAAAGGCGGAGTAACTCGCCAGTGTCATGAAGTGTAAAGGGGAGCCCAGATCGGACTTGGGTACCACGGCTCCAGAGACGGTGCTTGTAACCACAGTGCACCCTGTGGATGAGGGTCTGGAGGAAGGGGGTCCACAGGCTGTGTGATGCAAACCCTGCAGCCACTGAACTGATGGGTCACTGCTTTGACCCACATCCACTTCCAGAGAGAAACAATTCTCCACCAGCAGCTCAGTGTGGGAGTTCCAGCAGGGAAACGAGCTATTCACGAAATAATCTGGCAAAGAGGAGAATCAGTTGCAGATCGACACAGAGCCGTGAGGTGACGCGTATCCAACAGGCACTGGGCTCAGCCTAAAGGCTCTTGCTGGCAGGGCCCAGTGGTGCCATTTCCAAAGCTACCTGCTCAGTGGCAGTGGCCTGTTTACCTATTTCCCTATATTTTTATGGCAACAAGCTATGACAGGGTAGCTTTAGGGTTTTCCAAGGCCGTAAGCCCAATAGCTGCAAGAAACTTCTTTTTCTCGCTATAAATCCCGAAGCCTTCTGAAAACCAAAGTTTTCCCACCTTCCTGTCCTAACAGGGCAATAAAGCCACTGGGACACAGGTGTGCAGGGTAGGAGAAAACAGTGGCTCCTTAGGAGAGGTGGCAGCAAAAAGGAAGAGCTAGAGAAAGAACAGATTACTTCTGCTTTTATCAGACTGCACACAGATAAACACTTCTCAGGACAGCAATGAGCTCTAAGAGTGGGTGATGTCCCTGTGCCAGCCGGAGGTTACTGCTGTCACACACTATACGACTCACAATGCTGGGTATCTAGGGCAGTGGATTTAGGGAACAGATAGTGGGGAGACAGGGATACCGTTCTGAGCCAGGGCCTGCCATTTGCCAGGCAATGACAGTCATTTCACTGAATCCTCTAAGTTGTTAGGTAGATTGTGAGACAGAAAGAGCCCAGTTTCAAGATAAGGAAACAAAGTCTCAGAGGGACTGGGTAATTTGGCCCGTAAGTTCCCAAGGAGCAGAGACTGAGTTGAGGTTCAAACCCAGGTCTGTCTGCTCTCGAGGCTCATTCTCTTTTCCTTAACACCTATGCCATCTTGTCTTGAAGGAGCAACTCTCTCCTTGGAAAAGCGGACTTCTAAGGATCAAATTTGAAATGGGGCAGAATTTAAGAGGACTGGAGAGAAGACAATCAATTTCTTGTAATACAAACTCTGTCTTTTGAAATCTAAACATTCCTGTTTTTTTTTTTTTTTTTCTGGTGTCCGACAAAGGTCTCACCACTTTTACAAGGATGACAATGTCTGAAGGCATCGCCACGACCTCTTACTAAACATGAAGAAAGCCACAGGAGCAGACCTTACCGAACAAAATGAAGGGTGTGTTTGTACGTTTTGCCAGTTAAAAAAAAAAATTCAGGTATCTCCTTCCCTGGTAGAAAGAGAGGTGAGAGGGAGAAAGAGACGAGACATGGCTTCAAAACAGTAGCATCAAAGCAAAAACTGGTGGGAGTTTGACCTACATACAAGCTTAAAAAAAAAAACAAAAAACCCAAAAACCCAGCAGGCATCTGAAGCCTGAAAAATGGAAAGGTTTGCTAAAATTAGGTTTAGCCTAGTGGAAAAATCCCTCACACTCTCTCAGATTTATTAGATCTTTTACTAAAGCATTACGCCCATCATGCCTGGTGGAATATTATTTGAGGATTTTTATTCTTTGGGATGCGAGGGGCAGGTGGGAAAAGAACATGAAACTAGGAAAGGGAACTTGTGAATTTCCAATCTTGGGCACATTTCATCACTCCCTTTTCTAACCGTCCACAGCACATCCTCTGGCTGAGTGCCCCGGAGAACGGAAATAACACCATCAGGGCCAAGAGAGGGGAAGCCCAGGCTCCTCAGGGACTGCTCCTCCTGCGCCCACGACAGACGCTCTTTGTTGAAGACTGGGCCCTCACTGTTCTCTTTGTGAGGGTAACCTGCTAAGCCGGAAAGAGGCTCAGCAGCCTCGTTATCACATGATGCAAGCAGGACCAAAGGCACCGCAGATAACAAAAACCTGGCTTTTCCCATTTTAGCGTGGGGCTGTGAGGCCAGGGAGTGGGCGGGGAAGGGATGACTGGACGGAATCCCTTCCTGAGCATGGTTTCCCACGGATAGAGAGTTGTGTAAGTGGGTCGAACTTACGGGCTTAAAAGCCAAGTGACTAATGCCTTGGTTGAAATTTCCTTAAACAACCAACATTTTACCAACTCTGTTGGTAATGTTTATCATTAAAACATCATCTCTACCATGTCTGAGTTCTCATCAATTCAGATCAATTCCTATCCTGGTTCTTTTAGGCACTTCTAAAAATCCTTCTTTTATTAACCACAAGGACCCCATAAAGGTATCTAAACCATGGCCTTTTCCTTCTGCTTTTCACACAGAGGCTTCCCCAAGACAGGCAGCTCATTCCAGAGCCAGGAAAACTCCAAAGTGCCTCATTTACTATAAATCCCCAGTGGAGGGCAGAGCTTATACTGTACTCACATACTAGATTTTTGTCATTTCCTTTGGACTCAACTCATGACAGGCTGTGTTCCTGTAAGAACGGGCTGAGGCCCTTGGGAGTGCTGACATTAAAGACCCCCCAGCCATCTGGGCTCAGGTAAGCAGCACAGTCAAGAGCACCTCAGGAAGCAGCAGCAGCCATGACCCAGGCCACTCTCCTTGGTCCCCCACATGTTGTCATGGCTACCACAGGCCAGGGAGCACTCAAAGGGTACTCTGCGTGTGCTGAAGAACCGGCTGCTATCGCGACTGTTCACCTTGTGCCATATGGAATGGCAGTTTCACAGAGAGAACTCGGAAGGCTAGAGTCAAGAAATCACAGTTTTCCAATTTACATGTAAAGATGAAATGCAGTGGCGCTTACCCTACCAAGACGAGCAAAATCTAAGGGTGGTACAAAGACGGCTGCGGCCACCTCCAGTCCTCCATTTGCTCACTGCACTCCAGAAATACACTGCTACAGAGACTCCCTTCGCTTTTCTGTCTGGGAGCGAACAGACCAACTTGGGACACCTTGTCAGAGACAGGAACAAAACAAAACCTACACAAAGCTGGACTTCCCAGGTTAGGAGCAGGACCAAGTGATAAGTGCCGAGGAGGAGTGAGAACGGCATAAAGCCAGTACTCTCTACACAAAATTCTAAGTATCTGAAGGAATTAAGGAGTGGTAGAGAAGGACAGGTGTTGGTTTCTACCAGCCGCTCTGGGGCCCACACTCAGGTGCTGGACAGCCTGGCAGATTCATGACATTGAGCCGCTATTTTAATGGGCTCTACACTAACTGATGGACAGTTTTGTGGAGAAAAGATCACGTGGGATTTATCTACATAATTATACAAACCCTAAGTAAGAGAACTGGACAAATTAACCACCCAGTGATAAATCAGTCTTGACCTTCTCGCCACTTCCCCAACCTTGCTGGCTTTTCAGAGGCTGATTTCCCCTTCCTTCACACACCATAAATTCTGGACAAATACCAAAAGCTAGTCAACTGACAGAGAATTATCCTCAGCTCCTAACATAAATGCTGTGGCCTGTAAACCTTTCTAGGACTTAGGAAACAATTGTTGGAAGGACCAAACTCAAAGTTCTTAATGGACACTGTAGCAAACCAGAGACTGAAGTCAAACTTCACCTAAAACACTACCCACTTCCTCACCTGCTTGGCTTTGAAAGGCCCCTTTAGCTGATCACCAGAATATGGCACCCTAGGCTCACCTGTTAACAACCAGCTCTTTCTGAACTGGTGATATTAAGGCAACTTTTAACTAGTGGGTTCAATTTATTCTTGTTCTTAATTTTATTAACACACTTGATTTAATTTTACATTTGAACTCCAAAGCACCCCCACAAAAGAGGCAATTAGGAAGAATGATTACCAGGAGCTGCTAGAACTCTCCCACATTGCAAGGATAGAAATCCATATGACCATTCTGGAACAATCTTGGCAGCATCTACTAATGTGAACATACACATATCCTATGACCTGTTCTAGGAACTTTGGGGCACACACAACAGAAATGTATACTTATGTCCATTGTTGGTGGGAATGCAAGTTGGTGTAGCCACTCTAGAATAAAGTATGGAAGTTCCTCAAAAATTTGAAAATAGAGCTAAACTACTCTACGGCCCAGCAATTGCACTACTAGGGATTTCCCCCGAAGATACAAATGTAGCGATCTGAAGGGGCACCTACACACCAGTGTTTATAGCAGCAATGCCCACAATAGCCAAGTATGGAAAAGGCCAGATGTCCATTGACAGATGAATGGATAAAGAAGATGTGGTACATATACACAATGGAATATTACTCAGCCATCAAAAAAATGAAATCCTGCCATTTGCAATGACGTGGAAGGAACTAGAGGGTATTATGCTAAGTGAAATAAGTCCATCAGAGAAAAACAATTGTTGTATGATCTCATATGTGGAATTTAAGAAACAAAACAGAGGATCATAGGGGAAGAGAAAAAAAATAAGACAAAATCAGAGAGGGAGACAAACCGTAAGAGATTCTTCATCACAGGAAACAAACTGAGGGTTGCTGGAGGGGAGGGGGCGCGAAGGGATGGGGTAACTGGGTGATGGACATTAAGGAAGGCATATAATGTAATAAGCACTGGGTATTACATAAGACTGATGAATCACAGACCTGTACCCCTGAAACTAGTAATACATTATATGTTAATTAATTGAATTGAAATTTAAAAATACATTAAAAAATGTATACCTGTGTCTATCAAAAGACATGTGCACATGCATGTTCACAGTAGCATTTACCACCCGTAATAACCAAAACCTGGACACTAATCGAATGTCCCTCAACAGGAGGAAAGACTAATAAACTGGGGTACAGCCTCACAATGGACCACATACAGCAAACAGGAGAAACAAATCTGCAACCACTGACAACGACGTGGATGTAGCCCATGTACCAGGTGTTGAGTAAACAGGACAGAAACAAAAACCACTGTGTGATTCCCTCTAGATAACGTTCAAAACCAGCCCAACTAGTCGCTGCTGTTACAAACCAGGACAGCTGTGGCCCACGGGGAAAAAGGCGGTAGAGAGGAGGCGAGTGGGGACTTCTGGGGGGTGGCTGCACAGGTATATTCTCTTTGTTTAAGCCCTGTAAATACTCATGATTTGTACCTTTTTTCATATGCACATATTTAATAAAAAACCTTAAGAAAAAAGATGATCTCGTCATAGATTTTAGTCTCTTCATACACGCAATGATCCTTTTCTTCAAAATTCACTGAAGAAAAGCTTATTTCTGTGAGAAAGTAAAATGAGAAAAACACCCTATGTCTATTCTAGAGGCTATTTTTATGAACTCTCGTTTCTTTGGCATGGTCTCCCTAAGAGAATAGCTGTATCTGAATCTGCCCTAAGTCCCTTCTTAGTCCGGGGTCACGCGGCAGTATCGTGGGATCACGTTGGAATCAGATGGAGCCCTGCACAAATCCTGGCTCCGTCAGGCAGCAAGGCCGTGTGGTCGCTGCCACACATACGATCTTCAACTGTAAAGTGAGGACACTGAGAAGTGAGCGGCACGAGGTGGGTGACTGGCCCAACATGCAAAGACTTGTCCTCACCAGGATGTAATTCAGGGAAACAGGCTAAAGCATCTCTCCTCCCACCTTTCACAAGCTAAATGCAGATGTTGGAGCTCCTTGGGAGCTCTCCGTGAGCGGTTACTACAGATGGTGATGCTTAACACCAGCCAGAACCAAGCACCAAGGAGCCACAGGGAACTTCCCCCCTTAAACATTTATCCCAGTAGTTTGAGGAATAAATTTTAAAAGTAAGCACTGTTTCTGAAAAATCACTTTGTGATCTTTACTCTGTTAAACATTTGTGTATTTTGAAAGCTTAATTTTGAAGAAAATTCCATCTCATACAGAGAATTTAAGGTCCGTTCAAGCAGACAGAAAAGACTGAGGGAGAAAGAATCCTACGTTGTGAGCAGGGGAGACTCCCAAGACTATATCTCCAAGCATCATTTAGATCAAGTGGCAAGTCCGATGGCAGCCAGCAATTCCACAGCTGTAATTTAATAGTCGTGTGTGTGAAATGAATGCTTCCCAATCGAAGTCAACCTAGCCCGTTTTGGTTTGTGAACTAAAAGATCCACATTGGGGCGCCTGGGTAGCGCAGTCGTTAAGCGTCTGCCTTCAGCTCAGGGCGTGATCCCAGCATTCTGGGATCGAGCCCCACATCGGGCGTCTCCACTGGGAGCCTGCTTCTTCCTCTCCCACTCCCCCTGCTTGTGTTCCCTCTCTCGCTGGCTGTCTCTCTCTGTCAAATAAATAAATAAAATCTTTTAAAAAAATAAATAAATAAAATAAAAGATCCACATTGATGATACGAGTTGTCAGATCACAGTTTTTTTCAATCATAGCCTTTTCAGGCTAACATGCCTGGCTACTTCCATGAGCAGATTTAGAAAATCTGCCATTTGAGGCAGTCAGGCTAGCTGTTATTGGTCATGTTGGGGCCTTCCCTGGCTCGCAAGGGTCTCCCAATATTACCTTAGTTCATTTCTACGTGCCTTGGCCAGAGAATTTGCATTCCATCCCAAGCAGCACAAACCTGGGCTCTGCTAAACACCTGGCACATTACAACAGAGTAATTATGAAAATCTTACAGAATGAGTGTTACTAGAGTCATGTCATACGCAGCACGTCGCTCTCTATGAAGGAAAGGAACATGGCAGAGAGAAAAGCTGAAATTAAAGGTATGTTTTAGGTTTTCATGATGCTGGTAGGTAGTTTTTGTTTGTTTGGGGAAGGTAGTTAAGTTTGAAAGGACTGTGAGATCAACTTTCAAGGTGGTTAAAATGTGGTGGGTAGTTGCCAGCCTGAAAGGGCTCCCATGAACTAAGGTAGGACAATCTGAGCATCAAAAACAGTAATGTTCATAACAGACTGAAATACATAAAATATATAAAATTACATAAATTCACAATACTAAAAACATACACACCGGAGGAACCCCCCCCCCCCCCCCCGGGNCCCCCCCACTGGTCACCTCTGGTGAAGATAATGGTTAGGAACCCATTATTCAGGTAACCAATAAAGAGAAAGGATGAAGCCTTTTTTCAGTAAAGGAACTGTAAGGAACTCATTTTCAGGATAAGTGATTGATCAAGGTTTCTTTGTTCTTTGTTTTTTAAATAATAAAGAATCACTGCTAATAAAATGAAGAACAGAAATAAATGCAGAAGGAAAAATCAATGGAGACATCTCACCATTTTGCAAGGCTTGATGAAAGAGCTGATTTAGAAGCAATTCCCAAAGGCAGGTAAATCCTCTGATGAAGTCTGCTGGGAAACTCTTGAATGGATGGGTCATCCTAACAACGGATGATCAGCCTAGAACCGCTGACCAACCTTCATGTCACCACAGAGACAACTGACATTACAATAAAAATGCCAGCTTCCAAAAAAGTGAACCTGAACCTGGTAAAACACCCAGAGCAAGCCTCTGGTTTATGGAAGATGTGTGGGGGAGGAATGTGGGGAGAAGAACATGAGAAATGACACCATGCACCTTCCGGGCACATTTCAGCACAGTCACAGGGCAAAACCCTCATTTCTTCCACATATGAACCGCATTTAAAAAAAAAAAAAAAAAAGGAGGGGAGGTGAACTGTTTACACATTAAGACAGATTTAAGAGAACTATCAGCAAATGCAATGTGTGGACCTTATCTGAACACCGATTCAAACAAATGAAGCATTCAAGAATGCTTAACTGATATTTAACTAGGAATTATGGTTACTTTCGCTGGGTGTGAAGACAGTAGTTAGGTTAAAGAATAAGATTTCTCAGATCTTGGTTAGAGATATACCTTAAAGTCTACCTCCTGCCCCAGAGTGAGGAAGAAGAAACAAAATATCAGTAGTTCTGAAGCGTATGTACAAGAGGTAATACGGGGGGATTCTTACACTATTCGCTCTACTTTTGCCCACGATGGATTTCTCCAACAAAAAGTGAAAAATAGCGGGGAAGTGCTGGGTGTGGAAGGTGGGTCACAGGAGTTCACTGCATTATTATTTTTGTGCATGTCTATCTTTAAAAACACCTGTAAGTTTAAAAAAAAAAAAAAAGTGTAGACAATCCAGGGATGAATTTTTAAGGAACTCTGGGATGTATGGGCCACTTGGAGGCTGACCGACCCAAGGAAAGGCATCACACCAGCAACAGAACATGGCAAGCATTATTTGGTGATAGCTATGCAACCAGGTCTCACTTGCCTACAATTCCCTAGCTGAAAATGGGCATCTTACACAGTCCTAAGCCCGAATCACCGAGGGTGTGGTTAGCTCCTCTGAGGCTGTGCCACAGGGATGACCGCAGCCTCATACGTGAGCAGAGCCTGCCTCTCACCTGGCTGGGGTGGATGAGGTGGTGGCATCTGGTGGTGCATCAGGGGGTAGGGAGGGGGCTGCTGATGAGGCATCATGCCGGGGTGCCCTGCTGCTCCAAGTGGCGCCAGGCCAGGTCCTCCGGAGTGCTGGTGTGCCTGCTGCGGGTTTTGCCCATGCTGCTGCTGTTCCATTTGCTGTCGGGCTCGCAATTCGGCATATTTCAGCTGTTCCATGTGGAAGTTCTGGCGTTCCGTAAGCAACTGCTGCCTCTGTTGTTCTAACTGTTAAGAAAAGGAAGGGGAAGAGAGATGACACAAAGAAAGGGTCTCAGGAGTGGATGACACACAGGACATCAACCTGATGCCTGAACTCCTTATCCCACCTCACATACACAGCCACCTCCAACATCTGTGGTGAGGAATGGCATTATTTCTTGAGTAGCATATTTCCACTTGGACACCCGTTACCAAGGTCAAGGTCTTTTCTGTGTTATGCACCAGGTCTGCCTTTCCTGTAACCTTCACCCAGTGGGGTTATTGCTCTCCGGGCTCACTCAGTACACACGGAATCCTGTCTGGCAGGCCTTCAGATATGTAAAAATAGATTTCATACTGCCGGGTAATACAAACCTCTCCTCTCCTTTTAATAGTCCCTCAACGGCTAAAATTTCAAGTCCACGCAACTTTCCCAGGTGCTCTCTTCTGGATGTGATCCTTTGCTTACTATTTTAGAACTGACACAGAGTTAAATCCTCTGGATGAGTGGACGTGGCCTTAGCTGCAAATACACACATTTTTCTATATGGAGCTTTGGCAGTGCCACCGCAAATCTTGGCTTTCAAGTACCCAAAATTATACTGGGTGACACATTCACAGAATATTTTAGGTGCCTAAATAAAGATGTGCATGAATCTTGGTTTGAAGAATATAAGTATTTCAATATTCGAGATAATCTTTCTGGGACCCAAATTAAAATAAAGAGAAATAAGCTATTATACGTGCCAGGAAATCCAGAAACCATATGCCTGAGAATAGTTCAGAGGATGAAGCCCACCCTAAATGCTATAAAAATTAATTTAATTCAGTCCTGAAAGAGAAAATCACCTTGAACATGAAGGAAAATAAACATGCAGATTTCGGAGGGAAGAAGTGTAAAGATCATAAGGAGGGTTAACAGATATATTTATTTCCAATAATGTTCGAGCCCACCATTTCCAACGGCAAGATCCGAGTCACTGGGAGATATTTTTAGAACTTTTCTGTCCAAGACGGCAGACAGAAGCCACAAATGGCTCCTGAGCACTTGAAATGTGGCTAATCTGAAGTGGAATGTGTTGTAAGTATAAAACACACACCGAATTCTGAGGACTTAGCATGAAAAAAAAAGTATTCTTCATCTTGATTACATGTTCAAATAATATTCTGTACATAATGAATAAACGTTACAATTTCACCTTTTAAATATGGCTACTAGAAAATTTTAAATCACATAGGTGGCTCACACTGTATTTCTGCTGGATAGCACTATTCCAAGGCATCTGACAGACTAAAAAAAGGTAACATTTTAGCTTTCGGGAGCAGCCAGTTGTACAGATAAATACTATATACTATCATCAATAAAAACTGGTTGGAATATGCATGAAGAGTTAGCCTAAGAATACGGGCTCTCAGCAGAGGGCTGTCTGAGGAGGAGACCCAGTGGAACCAAGTGAGAAGCACTTCTGGTTATCAGGAGTAGCAACCAGGGAGTGGCCATGGACGGACAGGGCGCAGGAGGACAGGCCACAGACTGAAGAGTGACAAGAACAGGCATGACCAGGTGAGGAGGAGGGGGAATGGAGAGAATAGATGGTAAAGTTTATGTCCAAGGCAGGTTAGCTGGCTTGCGGGGAGTCTCCTAGGGAGAAGGAGATCTTGTGAAACAAATGATTTTGTGAGAGTGGTTGAGGGTCATCAGGAGGGAGTGCGGCAGGGTGCTGCTACGGTCCTAACAGACTGGTCTGGGCTCTTCATTTTCTAGGGAGGGTGACCTGAAGAGGTTAAAGCCTGGCCCGGTGTTCCTCCTTGTTTGTATAATGAGCAGGGAACTGCAAGATGTAAAAAGCAAGAGAGTCCTCAGGAAGTCCAGCTCTGCAAGACATTTAATCAGTGAGTAAGAGGCACTGATAAAAAAGGAAGCTAAAAATTCTGACTACAGGTCCTAGGATTTGCTTTCTTCTATTCTTTCTAGGAAATTCAGGACTTTGCTGAGGTTAGACATAAAAGGTTGCCAGAAAAGGACCTCTTATCTATGTTCTTGTCAAGCCATTATTGGTCTGTATGGTTTGGCTGAAGTCCCGCAGTTATGTAAGAACTATAATTTAGGTCAAGATCTGTTCTGTAAAGAAGCTGATCTGTTACTGGAAGGGATTTTGTGTCTCTGAAGGGAAATTTTAGTCTCTACGTTACCTCTCTCTGTGGTTTGGTTTTGTTTTTAAATCAAACCAGTCCTTCTTTGGGAGCTGACCTTACTCTCAAGGTATTAACCACAGAAAGAAAAATTTGCCCAATTTTCCATGTCTACAAATGTGCTAACTTTAATTATTCTATTTTTTCCTGAGCTTCACTTGTCATTTCAAAACATGGAAGGTAATTAAAAGAAAGTAATTAGAAGAATTAAAATGGATGAGTGATTAAACACACACACACATTCCTGAAAGAGAACCCAGTTAAACCAAAGCTCCAGTGTGGGCTGAAAAGGTGCTGTGGGGTGAGCGCAGTGCCCAAGCAGCAAGCAGCAAGCGTGGCTCCAGGAGGGCAGCACACAAAGCAGAGCTTATGGCCACATCTTGGCCTCGTCATGCAATAGACATACATCTCTTGTTGTGGATACCTCACTGTTACTGAGTTCAATTGAAGACTGCATTCATTTTTTGACAATCAGACATAATGTAAATTGGCAGTTTTTGAGAAGAGTTCGACAGTATTGAGCAAATTTTAAATGCATGAAACCAGTGATTCTACATCTGGGAATCTGTCCTAGAAAACTGCATATATGTGTGTCTGAGGACAGCCATTAAAGTGCTGTTTTCGATGTATAGTTGTCTGAAAGACACTGAGGATAAAAAGCAAGTTGCTGCAATATTTATTACACAATCCTAATTAAATTTAAAAAAAGCCACCTTGTATTCACATACACACACACATTATATACACAATGAAAATTTCCTATAAGACACAAACTATTAGGTGATTATTCCTAGAAATGAAACGGAGGATAAGAGAGACTTTTTAATTTATTCATTTCTTTCTTTATTGAAAAAATTTTCATCACACATAATATTTTTGTCAAAAAACAAACCGTTAGGGTGGCTCAGTCGGTTAAGCATCTGCCTTTGGCTCAGGTCATGACCCCAGGGTCCTGGGATGGAGCTCTGCATGGGGCTCCCTGCTCAGCAGGGAGTCTGCTTCTCCCTCTGCCCCTCCCCACTGATTGCACTCTCTCTGTCAAATAGATAAAATCTTAAAAAAAAAAAAAAAAACCCACACTAAAAATCAAAACCAAACAAAAAACCCAACACTAAAAGCATGCAAGCCATGTGCTACAGATAGCTTGATTTTCTCCTCTCCGCCTTCCATTTCCGAGAACTGTGGACAAAGTCCCAACAGCTAAAGTGAACAGCGTATGTACATTCACGTAGACAGAATGCTAATGAATCTGTCCATTTTCTCTCATGGCTCCAATCTGGCTCTAGGGCAGCCAGTTTCACACAAAGCTGCCTGTAGCTCAGCTCTGAAGACACATCCCCCACCGCTTTCAAGCC
Source organism: Ailuropoda melanoleuca (assembly GCF_002007445.2). Taxonomy (NCBI): domain Eukaryota; kingdom Metazoa; phylum Chordata; class Mammalia; order Carnivora; family Ursidae; genus Ailuropoda; species Ailuropoda melanoleuca. The sequence goes on from NC_048221.1 coordinate 16,589,907, forward strand.
CTGCCTTCCTCTCCCCGCTCAGTGCTGCACTGTGTACGCACCGGACAGAAGAATCCAAGCGCAACTGGAGCACAACAGAGCACTTTTCTGCACCAAGACACCAAACGCAGACACAGCTGCAACGTGCCGCCAAAGCTCACACAAAGCTCTTCTCCCAGCTTCACGGGCACAGAGCAGGGAGGGCAGGAAAGAGGAAAAGGTGGGGGCCGCACAAGTCCATCTACACTGCCAGGGGCTGAGGTATTAGCCGAGGCCTGAAGCCTCTGACTACTTGGCCTCAGAACTAAGTAAATAATCACACATCTTCCTTGGCAATGTTTGGTGTCAACGACCAGACATCCGTTTACAAAAAAACCAAGTCCCAACTAGACCTATTCATTCCTTCTTACCCCCGTGGAAACGAGAACACCACAATTGTGTCCTGTGGCTTTCCCATGTGCTTCTGGAGGAGAAACCCAAAGGGGCAGGCACACATCGTGGTAGGTTTCTGGTTCGGAACTAAACCTACAACTGAATACAGCTTTCTTCACCTCAGCTAAAACTAGTCGTGATGTAATGTGCACGTCTAACAAGAGGTTCCGTTACAGGACAGGCAGCACAGAGATGCATTACCCCAAATACAGAGAACATCAAGTGCATTGGCTTCTCCTGGGTCAGTAAGAAATTCACCTTCTGGCTTGTTCTTTCTTCCCTCATTTGTCACAAAGTACAACAAACTTCTCAAAACCTGCATCCTGTGTGATGAGATCCTATTATCCAGAACCTGACCACTTCTCTTCGTTTGCCCGGCCACCACCCTGGTCCAGGCCACAGTCACCTCATGTGGGCTACTTTAACGGCCTTGCCACCAGACCCTCCTTTTTCGAGCCTTGCTGCTTTGTCATTTCCTCTCTACAACATAGCCAGCACACAGATCCCTGCGGAACTGAAAGCAAGACCATGCCAGCCCTCTGCATTTACTATTTTTATGGACTGCATAAAATAGGCTCTGTAGTTTTTCCATACCATCAGAGTAAAATGAAAAGCCATCCCCTCTGGATGGCTTACAGGGACTTCCACGATTAGGTCACCAAATCTCTGACTTTATCCTCTCACCTCCTCATTTGTGCTCCAGCCCAACCACCTACTCCTCAGTTCCCCAACACGCTCCTGCCTCAGAGCCTCTGTGCCGGTTCTAGGCCTCAGAAGCACGTGTCTGTCCGTCTCTCGGTAAGGCCTACTCAGCCGACACCACCGCCAAGTGCAATCTCTCCCTTGTCCCTCCCCACCTCCCCTCCCCAGCCTGTAACATACAGTTTGGTACATATGCACACCGCACAGAACATCTCCTAACGCCCTTTGTTAATTATTTCCAGCTCTACCAAGGCAAAGAATTTGGTGGGGTTTTATCCACCACTGTACCCCAGTGCCATACGCATGCCTAGAACAAAGTAGGTGCTGCTTGGGTATCTGTGGAACGAACAAATGACCTTAAACTTACATCACCTGTGTGGCAAAAGCCATCAGCTCTGGGCTGGCTGACTCTTCACAGTCTCCTCGGAAATCATGTCTTTCTCTTCATGTTCTGGATTTAGGCCTTCTTAATAGCTCAGATCAGCCCCTCCTCCACTAGGAAGCTCTCCTTGATAATCTCGGCCTACCACGGCCCCCTCTCCTTTGGATTTCCATTGCCCCACTGCCTCGCAGGAGGTGGTGTCTCTGCATCTCAATGTCTCACACCCTCTAGCCTCCTTGAGGACTGGGTCTGGGATTCCCACAATGTCTCTCTTTACCGAACGTATTCAATTCTACACCTAGCCAAATGACCTCCAGAAATTCAGAGAGCATTTGGTCTACCAGATCAGCTCACAGATCCATCCCATCATGGGCATCAAATTATTATTTTTTAATCCAAATGGGAATGCTTTAGACAAGGCCCCCAGTTCTCTCCAGGTGGCTCAAGTCCCCAGCACAACCCATACCTGAAACCTGCTCTCTTGACCGATGTGTGCTATCCACCTGGCATGGAAGGCTGCTCAGGTGGGCTAACCCTATGAGTTATGATCCCAGCACAAGCTCAGCATCCTCACCCGAACTAGAGTCAACACTTTTTATCCTGTCATTTCCTCAATGGGCTCTGTGCATTTCATGACTGCCTTTCTCTAATACCAGCACTTCATGAAAGAGAGCTGTTAACGGTATGTACTGAGCTCTAATTACAGTTGTATGTATAGTATCTATAAAAGATTTAGATTTATATCCTTTGTTCTTAATTTCTACATACCTGAAGACTCAAGAGAACTGATTTTAAGTCATTAGAGAAAAAATAAAGTTCATATCTGACTTTTTTTTTTTTAAAGTAGGCTCTACACTCAGTGTGGAGCCCAACAAGGGGCTTGAACTCACAACCATGAGATCAAGACCTGACCTGAGATCAAAAGTCGGATGCTTAACCAGCTGAGCCACCTAGGTGCTCCTATATCTGATTCCTAAAGTCTAAGAAAAGATTTTGACAACTATTGCTATATAAATAAAACCAAATGCTTAATTCTAAAAAAGTATGTCCTGGAGCTATTGCCTGTAGGTAAAGAAGTACACCTTAAAGTGAACCGAGGCAGGGGCGCCTGGGTGGCTGAGTCGTTAAGCGTCTGCCTTTGGCTCAGGTCATGATCTGAGAGTCCTGGGATCAGCCCCGCACTGGCCCCCTGCTCAGCTGGGAGTCTGCTTCTCCTTCTGCCTCTGCCCCTCCCTTGACCAGCTTGCTCGTGTTCTCTCTCAAAAAAATAAAATACAATAAAATAAACAAAATGTTTAAAAAATAAAGTCAACTGAGGCAATGTGGTAGGCAGAGAAGCACCAGGTGGTGACGAACTGAACACCTACTATGTGTTGGAGGCACTGTGCCAGGCACAAGCCACATTGCTCTCATTTAACTCCCTCAATACTGCCGTGTGGAAATCACTGGTTAGCAAAGTGGCCACGGCTTTGCCTGCCCACAGGGAAGGACAGGATAGCAGTGCCTGGTGGAGAAAAAAGAGTTATACGGTCACCACTGTGCACAACATGAATGGGAGACATTTTGAATTTTGCAGGACTCTCTGGTTCTGAGAGCGAGTCCCCAAGCTGGCTTCCACACTCCCACTTCTTGGTATTTACACCTTACACCTCCCTGAACCGTGTCTACCTCGCAACCCGGTCCCAGAGCCAGAGTTGATCTGGTGACTGAGAGAACACAGCAGAAATGAAGGAATGGGACTTTGAAGTTTAGGTTACACACAACAGTGTGGCTTCCATTCTGGGTGCTCGTTCGTGTTCCTGCTCTTTTTAATCACTCACCCTGAGGGATCCCCTTCATGAACGGCACCCCAGAAAGGCTCGTGTGGTAGGAGCAGAAGCCCCTGCCAAGAACCCCAGGAGTAAGTTGGGAGGCGGGAGCTCCAGCCCTGCTGAACCTTAGGAAGCCAACAACCTCGCAAGGCCCCGCTCCTGAGCTGCCCGGCCAAGGTGCCTGGCTCCCAACTCCCAGAAACCACGTGAGACCTGGTTTTCTGTTTGCAGTCACGAAGCTTTAGGGTCCTTATATCCATAGCAGTAAACAACTAACACAGCTGTGTTACTGACAGTCAGTGGCTAGGGCTCGGGACTACCCCATACAAAGGATTTTCCTGCTCCAAATGCTGACTGAGAAGGCAGGCTGACCGCCAAAGGATTTGAGCAGAGCAACCTGATGGGAAGAGATTCGGCAGAACAGCATTCCCAACATTTTCAGTTGTGCTGTTTTATTCAGAGACTAGCCTCTAAAATGTTTTATGTGCTTTGATTAGAATTCAACAACAAAAAAGACTCAAATAAGAAAACCACAGTGCAGTTCTGTAATTTGAGATAATAACTGTTACAAATCCACAGCACAAGGGAAATTCTGAAGGGCTAAGAGGAGTGCAGCCATTACACTCGGCCCCTGGGTGTCCGGGACTCGGGGCGAGAACTGGGGAGGGGCAGGGGGCGTGCTAATCTAGGTGACAGTTTCACTGGGGGTTTCAAAGAGTGGGGGACCCCCAGGTTCAACCTCTGAAGAGAGAGTGACTTAGAGCTGAGAAAAGAGGCCCTTGAGAATGCAGACATTGTTCTCTAAGTGCACAGAGTGCTGCCAATCTTCCAGGCTCATCCATCGGTGCTGCTTTATGAACGACAGCAGGGCATCTGGTTGCCAGTGGCTATGACCCAATCATCACGTGAATCTTGCAAGTGCCAATAATCCACTATATTATAACCCTGTTACCCTGAGTCCACTAAAAACATCCGTAAATGACGAAAGGGCAGCTTAAGAGGATACAATAAACACAAAGAGTCATTCCTCCACGCTCCGGCTCACCTAGCAGAAGTATTCTCCAGCACCCTCTACCACCCCCCGTTCTCCAGGTATGCCTCCTTTCTGCTCCCAAAGGAGCACTGAACACACTGCGCCATCATTTGTTTGCCTGACTCTCTTCCCCATTTGACTAAAGGGTGGTCTCCCCTCTTCCACTTCTCTAGCTTCCGACACGGATGCTGGCACACATGCACTCAAGAGTCACTGACACAAGAGCCCATGACGTGCCAGTTCTGGGTTTACAAAGACACTCGGTCAAGTCCTCACTCACAGGGCATATACCCCTGTATGGGAGATGGACACGTGAATCCGCAACCACGACACATTGTTAAGTGCTGTCAGGCTGCCACCGCAGCAGATGGGGTGGGCAGGTCACCTGGAGGGGTAGGGCTGAGGGATGCAGGGCTGTGGAAGAGGACCTTGCTGGCAGAGGAGCACAGAGAACAAGGCCAGAGGGAAGCCTGAATGGGGCGTGGTGTGGCCAGTACACAAGGGGTGATGGATAAGAGACTGAGGTGGCCAGCAGCTCGCAGGGAAGGAGAGGGCCAGTGATGTGAGACACACTTACAGGGTTAGGGACCTGCGGGTGGGCTGGGGAAGGGTGTGGGTCAAGAGTTACTGAAGCAGTCTCGCCATCCTCCAGGGCCAGGATGCCTACCAAAGTGGAAGAGCTGGTCTCAGGACAAAATGAAAGTGGGCTGTTGGTGCCAGTTATTGGGCTACTCATCCTGAGGAATCTGCCAGAGGATGTGATTGGACTGACCACCAAGAAACTGCTAAATAAATAAAAAAAGGTCCTTAAAATTAGAACTCCTCTGGGATCGTTTAATTTTAAGGTTCTACCATTTAGATGCCAGGATCTCATATACAGATTAAAAAGTCAAAACAATCAGAGAGAACAAGTCCTACCTAAATCCTCAAATTCAGTTCATTGCTTAGAAAATTACCAATTCCTGGGGCACCTGAGTGGCTTAGTTGGTTAAGCGTCTGTCTTTGGCTTGGGTCATGATCCCAGGGTCCTGGGATCAAGCCTTCCTTCAGGCTCCCTGCTCAATGGCGAGTCTGCTTCTCCCTCTGCCTCTGACCCTCTCCCAGCTTGTGCGCTCTCTCTCTTAAATAACTAAATAAAATCTTAAAAAAGAAAAAAAAAGTTACCAATCCTTCTTTTCATCAACTCATTAAAAAAACTTCTCCAAAAATTACCTTGAATGACAAACTGCTCCCCTGCCTCTATGTTTCTTACTTTTTGTTGCTTTCTTCCCTAGGTTTGGCCTTTTTCATAATTCTCTTGACCCTGTTTGGGCCACATCCTTCTCACAAGTGTCTGCCCCCACCCATGCTGAGCTCAGCAAGAGCCCATCTCCACCTGCCCTCCACCATGCAGGGAAGGGGAGGAAGACTGAGAGTCCAAGGTTGGACCAGAGGAGGGTGTGGTTAAAAGGGGTCACAGAAACAAGGCTCCTAACTCAAGAGGAGATTAACTCCTATTTTCTGATATTTGTATTGAAGAAGACAGGAAATCAAGAAAATTCTTGAATCAGACAATGGATCTGTATGAATTCTACTTTAGTGGAAACAAGTAGAACATAAAAGAAGTCTAAGATCTAACTTTCGTAGAGGGAAGAATTTTACACCATCAAGCATCTGGAAAGCTGAGAAGTATAAAAGCTGAAGTTTAAATCATTAGTTTTAGAATGAGAACAGATTTCCTTCTATTCAACATCAGTGACTGACTGATAATCCCTTTGAACGGGCAGAGCAAACACAGGAAAAAGGACCAACAGAGTAGACTACCATTCATTTTATCTAACTTGTAGTTTATGAAAGGGGGTCAGCATTTAATGGTCAGAAAGCCACCATAAACGTCCCTTTACTTACAGCCTCCTTCTCTCTGTCCATGATAGTTTCCAGCTCCTCAAAATGTCGAAGTTTGATCTCCAGTTTCTTCATTTGTGTCTCAACCAGCAGGGCCACCAGAGACTTGATCTTTCTCTCTTCCACGGCAGCCAGGTGCTAAGTGTAAAAGATCATTCAAGTTATTTAGGTAAATATTTGTTTAAAATAGAGCAACAAAACGCTGAAGTTGCTATTCAAAGTAAGGATTATAGAATTAAGAATGGTGCCCTAGGGACACCTGGGTGGCTCAGTCAGTTGAGCATCTGCCTTTGGCTCGGGTCATGATCCCGGGATCCTGGGATCAAGTCCTGCATCATGCTCCTTGCTCAGCAAGAAGCCTGCTTCTCCCTCTGCCTGTTGCTTCCCATTGCTTGTGCACTCCCTCTGACAAATAAATAAAACCTGAAAAAAAAAAAATGGTGCCCCAGATGCCCCCTCTCTCTGTCTCTACCAAATACTTACTTCAATTTAAAATAACTACTGCTGAATTTTTGGTCCTTATAGGTATAAATAACCCTTTTAAAGGGTTAAAAAAAAAACCCACAAACCCTCCCATGGTAAACAACTTCTCTCAGAAAGGGCCCACCAGGAAGGGGCAATTTAATCAGGACCCTGATGGGCAAAGAGGAGGACACAAGCAGCCTGGGTACACCTCCCCATCTGCCTCCCACTTACCTCGCACCCTCTACTCTAAGCCTTCCCTCACTATCCTTCCCTCCTTAGGAACTGTCGAGGGACAGCTAAGCAGTAGCTTCCCGCAGCCCCGCACCCAACACTCGGATGTAAAGCCTCTGCTTTCTCTCTAATGAGTGGAACTGTGAGTGGAAAGGAGGAGGTGAACAATATCCCACCCCTAAGTTTGAGGACAGGATCTGGAGCAAGAGAAACAAATATAGTACAGGACAAGGAGTTACTCTGGAAGAATGTGCTACTCGCCTGCCACAGGATGCATGATGAGCCCTATTCACACTTCTTGCCTATTCAGCAGCACACAGAGGAAGGCATCACATTACATAGAGAAGATGAGGGGCCCATATTTCACCGTGACTACCTGCACCTGGCCAGCGGTCAATCCACCTTCCCCACACACCATCCAAGAGCTGCGCCAACAAACTCCGAACACCATTCACTTTCATTTTATCTGTTGAATTTATGTGCTCACCTTTCTTCTACACAAGTGAGAAGTAACATGGAGCAGCTGTCTAATCGATCTCTGTTTCATAGAGAATCTAGAAGGAGCTAACATGCAGGAGGCATTTAACGTAGGCTTTTGGGAGCTAACTTAGTAGACAACACTTAAATGAGAGTCTTATTTTTCACTCTTTTATGTTAGAAATGCGGTTCTACACCACAGAGATCCATCTACAGGAAGATACAGAAGTATAAGCAAAAGGTGACAGTGAGCATGTTTTATGAACGAATCTACAGCCGTTCACGTGTCTGCCACCCTAACCACACTTTGAACTATATAGATCAGTAACAAGTTTAAATAAAGATTACATGATCCTAGGCCTGCTATCCTTGTACAGTGTTATGCAATTTGTATTTCTGAATAAGAAATGTAGCACAACATAAAATCACAAGTTTATAAGAAGGCATCACGTGAGAAGCAGGTCTCCGTTCACGTGTTATTGCCTCGCCACCAGTAACCCCACCTTCGGAGAAGACTCATGTTATCAGTTCCCGATCTATTTCTAAGAGAATAGAACATACAGACTCTGATGGCTTTGGCAGAAAATGTGCTATTTTTTTGAGAATTACCCAGGAAGCTGGGGACATCCCCATGTACTATTAGAGCAACACACCAAAATATTTCTTCTCAAAACTGAAGATCAAGAGTTTTCAAATAGAAAGGACCAACAAGTAACAAGAAATTGAAAAAATACACAGCAAGGAACAACTCTGGAAATCTAAGACCATGAAACAGAGTGAAATCCTACAAGTTTCCAGAAAGGCAAACAAAAAAAAAAGTAGGTTATAAACAAAAATTCAGACTGTATCAGGCTTTTCTCAAAAACAAAACTAGGTTTTTGAAAACAATGGTAAAATACCTTTCAAATTCTGAGGGATAACACATTTCAATTTAGAATTTCAAGTACAGCAACTTACACGAATTAAGTGTGTGCACAAGATAAAGACGTATCTGAAATCAAGGACTCAAAAAGTTTACTTTCGGAGCCCTTAGGTGGCTCAGTTGGTTAAGTGCCTGCCATTGGCTTAGGTCATGATCTCAGGGTCCTGGGATGGAGTCCTCTCCCTCTCCCTCTCCTCCTTGCTTACGCTCTCTCTCCCAAAAATAAATAAATAAAATCTTAAAAAAAAAAGTTTAATTCCTACATCTGCTATTGAAGGATATGGTCCAGTTAATTCAGTGTAAAGCCAGAAAAAGACAAAGACATGAGATCCAGAAGTCACAGACTCAACCTAAGAAAGAAGCCCTAAGTCCACAGGGGGTCATCAACAGGCCAAAAGCAAACAGAAACGAGACTGGCAAGATGTTGATAACCAAAGCTGGTGGTGGACACGCAGAGGGTCATTATACTATTTTGTCTCTTTCTATATATATTTTAATAGTTCTATAATAAAGTTTAAAAGGGGGTGGGTGGGTCAACAGCTGGTGCCATGACAACCGGATATCCAAAGGCAAAGCAGTGAATTTGGACCCTGTCTCATATCACATACAAAAATTAACTCAGTAGGTCGAAGATCTACAGGTAAGAGCTAACATTAAAAAATTCTGAGAAGGGGGGCACCTGGGTGGCTCAGCTGGTTAAGCCTCTGACTCTTGGTTTCACCTTAGGTCATGATCTCCAGGGCGTGAGATCGAGCCCTGCACTGAGCTCTGTGCTAAGCATGGAACCTGCTTAAGATTCATTCTCTCAATCTGCCCTTTCCACTCACGTGCTCTCTCTAGGAAAAAAAAAAAAATTCTGAGGAGAAAAAGCAGGAGTAAATCTAAATGATCTTGGGGATAAAGTAAAAGATTTCTCAGATGTGACACCAAAAGCCTAAGTGACAAAAGGGAAGACTGAGAGGTTGGACTTCATCAACATTAAAAACATCTCTGCTTCAAAAGATCTCATCAAGAAGGTGAAAGCACAGCTCATAGACTGTGAGAAAATATTTGCGAATCATATGTGTGATGAGAGATTTGTGTCCAGTGTATAAGAATGCTTGCAACCCATGCCTATGGATGAAGTGAGGCTGGCAGAGATGGGAGGGGGGGTACTTCAAATACAAGCTGGTCACCATCTCAGACACTTGGCAAATTTTGAAGATGCAGAGGATGGGAAAGCTAAAGAGTTGGGTTCAAGGAAAGACAGAAATTCCTGCAAGCTCCCTTTGAAGTGCTAAAGATTACTTCGAAATCCCAACCTAAGTTCTACAAAGTCACAGCCAAGGATCAGGGGTAGTCCTGGAGGAGAAGTACCAAACTTGCCACCTAGCTTCAAGGCAGCCCCCGCCCCTTCTCAGGTCTGTTAACACCACAGAGGAAGGCTGAATTGTACAGACAGGACACATCATCACCTGGGGCATCTAAATGTTATGTATATATAAAATACTTTTTTCTTTTTATTCGGAGAATCTAAATTTTTATACATGGCATTCAATCAAAGCAGCAGATCTACACTTGGCACGACACTGGACTTCGCAGGCAGGAACATTAGAATATGTTAAGATCCCTCACTACATGTAAGAAAATGTAGGCAAATATGGATAAAAAGAGAATTTCAGGGGCGCCTGGGTGGCGCAGTCGTTGAGTGCCTGCCTTTGGCTCAGGGCATGATCCCAGCCTTCTGGGATCGAGCCCCACCATCAGGCTCCTCCACTAGCAGCCTATTTCTTCCTCTCCCACTCCCCCTGCTTGTGTTCCCTCTCTCGCTGGCTGTCTCTCTCTGTCAAATAAATAATAAAACCTTTAAAAAAAAAAATGGAGACTGTCCTTTCTCCATGGTTTTAAAAAAAAGAATTTCAATATATTTAGAATTTATATAAAAATTAATATGCACCTGATTGAAATTATGATTAAAATATATAACTAAAACAGTAACTCAAAGATTAGGTTTAAAAGCAGAAGATTCGACTAATGAACTGAAAGATAGGTCAACAGAAAATATTCAAACTGTACCAGAGAGAAAAAGAATGAAACAACAACAACAACAACAAACCCACAACCAAGCTAAGAGACATGAGAAACAGGCACAAGGCGTTAACATTTCTGTAGACAGGATCACAGGAGAGGACAGGAAATGAGGTAGCAGCAACACAGGAGACACTCGAAGAACACAAGTCTGAGCTGTGAAAGCCCACTTACACATGTCTTTTCTCTTCCTTATGATTTTCATCACACTTTCTTTTCCCTAGACTACTTTATTATAAGAATACAGTTTATGATACATAGAACATACAACACAGTGTTAACTGTGTATGTTATCGGTAATTCTCCTGGTCAACGGCAGGCTATTAGTAGTTCAGTTTTGGGGGAGGCAAATTTATATGCTGGTTTTTGACTGTGGGGAGCCTAACCCCCGCGTTGTTCAATTGTCAACTGTATTCAACAAGGGAGGAGGTGAGAATTTCCCAAAACAGATGAAACCGATCAACGTAGAGATTCAAGCTTAGCAAACCCCAAGGAGAGAAAATAGAACAAAAATCATATCAAGGTACACTACAGAGTACTAACACCAAAAAGATAATCTGAAAAGTATTAAAAAAAAAAAAAAGAAAAAGAAAGGACACAGCATCTTCATTCAGCCCCAATGGCACAACAGTGAGGCTTACAGCTGGTTTACTAATAGCTACAGTGGACAGTGGAATGCGCCACTTTTTTAAATATTGAAAGAAAATAACCATAACCTTGAATTCTATATCCACCGAAACTACATTTCAAAAAGGAAGGTGAAATCAAGACCTTTTAAGAGAAACAACAGAGAAGTCATTGCCGGTAGGCCCGCACAGAACGAAGTTCTCAAGAGTTCTTAGAACAGGAGGAAAGTAACCTATTTCATTAAAAAAACCCAAAAAAACAACACTGCAGTGGAGAAAGGAAGTGAGAAGAAGTGGACAGGGGAAAATCAGTAAGGTTCTCCCATTACTGAAGAAGTGATAAGAAAATTTTGGATTAAACTACAACTCAAGGATGCATCCTAAAATCACTAGAAACAACACGGAAAGCATTTAACAGAAGTTGATGGAATCAACAAGATCATAGAGGAGAAAACAGAATAAAAAATACTAGACTAAAAAGAAGACGTTTTTCTCACCAGGAAACTGGTGAACAGTCCACAGGACTGTTCTGTGATACCAAGTTCTGCCACTTCTGGGAACCACAGTTATTTTATTTTAAAGATTTTATTTATTTGAGAGAGAAAGAGCACGAGTATGGGGAAGGAGCATAGGGAGGAGGACACACAGACTCCCCGCTGAGCACGAAGCCCGCAGTGGGACTCAATCCCAAGATGCCTGGATCGTAACCTGAGCGGAAGTCAGACGCTTAACCGAATGAGCCAGGCACCCCCAAACCACAGTTATTTTCAAACAAAAAGTGGGAAGGGGAAAAAAAAAAAAAAAGCTTGTTCAAGGCTACACAACTATCATGTGGCAGAAAAGGGATTAAAAACCTGGTTAAAAACTCTTCAATGTGACATGACATACAAGGTCTGAGGTAGGAGGTACTGTACAGGTGGCTGTATAGGCAAAGGTGATTTTGCTACTTTATGTATCAAGTGTGGTTTAATTATGCTGAGAATATAAACTGGACCAGTGTTAGCCCTTACTCAGATATTTAGAATGTGCTTTAACAGTTCCCTATGTATTCCCCGTGTCTCCTTTTATAGTAAGAATTTTCTGCCAAGCCAACGCCTGTCAATTACTTCTTTTCCGATAGGCCGCATCACATAGAGGTCAATAAAAGGCAGGAGAGGGCAGGCAGAGTGCTTCCTGCCTATACAGGAATACCTTGGAGATAATGCAGGTTCAGTTCCAGACCAGCCAATAAAACCAGTAACGAAACAAAGCAAGTCAAATCAATTTTTTGGTTTCCCCAGTGCATATAAAAGTTATGTTGACATTACTGTGTAAAGTCTATTAAGTATGCAATAGCATTATGCCTCCAAAAAATGTATATACCTTAATTAAAAAATGCTTTGTGGCTAAAAAATACTAACCACCATCTGAGCTTTCAGTAAGTGGTAATCACTGATCATGTATCACTGTAAGAAATTCAGTAATGAAAAAGTTTGAAATATTCCAAGAATCACCAAAATGTGTTACAGAGACGGGAATTAATAAGCAAATGCTGTTGGAAAAATGGCACTGACAGACTTGATCAACTCAGGATTGCCAGCAACCTTCAATTTGTAAAAAAACTGCGTTATCTGTGAAGCACCATAAAACGAGGTATGCCTGTGTAACCACGGCCTAGAAGTTCCCCTGCCTCCCTGGGACTGTTTCCTCATTTGTGACACCGGGACACAACTGCACCCACATCGGGGTGTGGTGAGGACACACACAACGTACGAACAGTGCGTGGAGCACAGTGGGTGACTCGTACCTGTGAGCTGTATGCCCTGGGAGCCCACTTCGTCAGAAGACCCTCCTCTACCTGCACGGGACCACTTCCAACCTGTCTTTTCAAACTCAGCATCAGGCATCACTTCCTCTGGGCAGCTTCCCTGCATCATGGCTCCCACAGGCTCCATGACAACACTTACCTCAACTCTATCTATTCACCTGATTTTCACTACCCAGGGCCAAGGCCTGGGGAAGCCCCATGCTTTGCATGCTTGGTAATCTGAGAGAGGGAGGAAACAAGGACATGAGGTGGAGAGTAGAGAGCACAGGGAGAAGAGGCAGCCTTTATCAAAAGCCTAGAATTCACCTGTGCTCAAGGTTAAAAAACCACCAGAATCTCTACACGTGAACGTGGGCGCTTTGTGGAGTGACAGATGAAAAAACCCGTGGCCTTCAAACTAAAGAAACAAATTTGAGGGGCACCTGGGTGGCTCAGGGCGTGATCCCCGGTTCCCGGGATCAAGCCCCACATCGGGCTCCCTGCTCCACTGGGAGCCTGCTTCTTCCTCTCCCACTCCCCCTGCTTGTGTTCTCTCTCTCGCTGGCTGTCTCTCTCTGTCAAATAAATAAGTAAAATCTTTAAAAAATAAAATAAACAAATTTGAGTAAAAGACTTAGGGAAAGTCTGTTTCCTACTTATGGCAGTTTGTTTACTACTAAAGAGTTACAGAATTATTCAGTCTGACCTCTAAAGAAAAAGTTTTAATAGGTATCAAAATTACCCCATATCAAGTGTAAGACCGTTCGCTGGTGAGCTTGATAACGTTTGGATTGAGTAGAAACAGGAGAAAAGAATTAATGTTCTACATTGAATGTGGCTTTTTCATATTTCGGGTCTTAGTAATAATGTTTGTTTATATATTAGCTCTGATTTTCTTTCTACAATTACTAAAACTAATGACTGCTCCTTCACCTCTGCTCCATCTTGCTATCCTTATTTGTAAGAGGAGGAATGCAACAGGTTTCTCTGAAAGAAATGGCCTGGTCCCTTGCATTGCTTCATTTTCTGAATTTTGCTGACTGCATCCTAATGAATGTGTTAACATGCCATTTCTCCATCTCCTGCACTTTTAAATCTAGGGGAAGAGCCTCCTTTTTGATTTAACGTCTATGACTGTCCTTATTTTTACTGGCATTAAGTTTCTTTTGCACTTGGGAGAAGGCAAGAAGGTAGTATGCTTTACAGAACGGCATACATACTGCTACCAAGACTCTAAGAAATTATGCGACTTTACAGATTTGGTGACATACATGTCCTGAGTCAATCCAGAGAAGTCACAAAGGCTTATCAGAAGTAGATTCTGCAGGAAATTACAAAGCCTTCATAGGGCCTTGAAGTGACTAGGCAAATGTTATTAAGCAATGGACAAAAGTTGTTAATGGATCCAAATACCACTCATGTCTGCTTAAAAAAAAAAAAATCTGAGCAGGTAAAAGTGAGAGTTAACTGGTGAAAAACATTACTGGCTGAGGGGGAATATTGGGGTTTATTAAGCACTTATGACATTCTAGACACCATGCTGTCTTTTCATGCTACTTCTTTTACTTCTAATAATAACCTGCTGGAAAAGAATTCTTAATATATAGAAAGAAACTGAAGATTAGAAAAGTTAATGATCTCACCAAGGGTCACAGTTAACTGGGAACTGAACTCTGTTCTAAAGTGCGCCTAGAAACAAAACTGGCCAATAAGAAAGGCGACACATGCAGACAGGGAGGACTTCACTGTATTAGATGTTTCCTTCTTTCTTCTGTTATATTTTGGTTCTTCAAAATCAGAAACTTAAATCACAGACATATTAAGAGAACAAAACAAACAAAAAAGGTACTTTATTTTTTGAGCTAGCTGTTGGGTTTTTAATTGTAAAATGTTTGAAAACATTTTCATTAGAATGGAGGATTTTATCAGATTATGTTTCTGCATTGGTTGGGACTAGTCAGACTCTAAGTCTGCAGATCTAGGTTTTGATCTTGGTTCTACAACTAGTCACCTAACTTTGGGCTTCTCATTGACTTCTGTGGGTTTGTTTCCACCTCTATGAGATGGAAGAGATCAAAAAACTCAAAAATCATCCGTGACGTAACAGAGGAAACATCTTTGTTGTTAGGGATTAAGTATTTACTAAAGCAGTAATCCATCTATAACATGACTTGTGTAAAAATTAAATACGCAAAAGTAGAAAAAATTTATGCATTGCATGTGTAAGAGTTTCATTTCAATATACATTAAATGAAATTGTACATAATCCCTAATTAGATCTCACTTGATACTGACTCCTTAAGGGGACATTTCTAGCATCTTATACATGTTTAGTTTAGTTTGTTATTTTTTTCCTTCACGACTAACTGTATATCCTAATGGCTCAACCAAAATATAAGGTTCAAGATTAGTGGGTTGACTGTGAGCTCCTAAGAGGTAGGCACCATCCATATCTCTTTGGTACCAAATAAATCTACCATTGTAGCAGAGTCCAGCACATAATGGACACTCAGATACTGGTTTAATGAATAATCAAAATGTGGCACTTTCCAGCTTACAGAATGCTTTTTTAATACTTAATTTGTTTCTTGGGATGCCTGGGAGGGTCAGTCAGTTAAGCGCCTGCCTTCGGCTCAGGAGATGATCCCAGGGTCCTGGGATCGAGTCCCACATCGGGCTCCTTGCTCAGGGGGGAGCCTGCTTCTCCTTCTGCCTATTTCTCTCCCCCTGCCTGTGCTCTCTGACAAATAAATAAAGTCTTTAAAAATTCTTATAATAATAATCTTGTCAGAAAGGCAGATCAGAAGGGACTTGTGGGGGCGCCTGGGTGGCGCAGCGGTTAAGCGTCTGCCTTCGGCTCAGGGCGTGATCCTGGTGTTATGGGATCGAGCCCCACATCAGGCTCCTCCCCTGGGAGCCTGCTTCTTCCTCTCCCACTCCCCCTGCTTGTGTTCCCTCTCTCGCTGGCTGTCTCTATCTCTGTCGAATAAATAAATGAAATCTAAAAAGAAAAAAAGAAAGGACCTGTGATTCAAACAAAATGATACAGGCTCAGAAAATTTATTTTAATGAATCATGGAACACTACATCAAAAACTAAGGATGTACTGTATGGTGACTAACATAATACAACAAAAAACTATTATTAAAGATAAATTAATTAATTAAAAAGAAAATTTATTTTAGTTGCCTCAGGTTAAGAGATAAGTAAATGGCAGAGCTGGAATTAAAAATTTAAATTAGAAATCCAATGGCCTTTTATAGTTATCTACAAATGTCTATTTAGAACTGATATTTTAGCGGATACCTTCCCCGGGGAATTCTTAGAAGGGACTTGTGGTAGATTAAAGATGGCCACAAAGTCACTGGCCTTCTTTCAATGGAAAGGAGGGTCTATAATCCCTCCTCTGGAATCAAGACAGGCTTATCTCTAAGTGCCTTGCCCAAGCCATTTTCCAGCTCCCTGCTTGGGAACTTCATGTCCTGTCCCTTGAAACATTCCTTCTGGGAGTCCCCAGGTGCCACATAATAAGTATGTTCCAGAGACCACAGGGAAAGACCACAGGGAGAAACCGTGAGACTGTATGAGGAGGGAACAGGGTCCAGCCACCCTTGCCAAGGATTGGGACTTGAAGGGATCTGTCTCAGACCCTCCAGATGAACCTACCATGAGGCGAGTACCACTACAATTCAACTAATGACCCCGTGGAGCACAACTGCGCAGGTGTTTAGGCTCAAATTCTGCACAATCATGAGATATAATAAAATGGTTGTTTGGTCTTCTTTTTTCTAACTACTAAGTTTTGTTTGGGGAAGAGAAACTTGGTATCTGGAAACGGGGTGCTGTTTTATCAAAAACCTTCAGTGTGGCTTTGGATCATGCAGTGGGCACAGGGTGAAAGGACCTTAAGAAAACCACTGGCAAGGGGGCGCCTGGGTAGCGCAGTCATTAAGCGTCTGCCTTCGGCTCAGGGCATGATCCAGGCGCTCCGGGATCGAGTTGCACATCGGGCTTCTCCACTGGGAGCCTGCTTCTTCCTCTCCCACTCCCCTGCTATGTTCCCTCTCTCGCTGGGTGTCTCTCTGTCACATAAATAAATAAAATCTTTAAAAAAAAAAAAAAAAAGAAAACCATTGGCGAGAGCTTTAAGACGGAGAGGTTACTGGAGGTGGGGAGAAGTCAATCTTTATTATGTTAACAGCACAAAGTCGGGAAACATTGTCACTTCTAGTGATATGGACAGTACAAAGGGTTATTAATGAACTTATGGATCTGGCTGGAGTGATTTCCAGGCAAAATATAAACATCCTCTAGGTATTTTATTACAAGCAGCCAGAAGAGAAAGGAACCAAAGAAGGAACTATTCAGTCCAGGCCATCATTATTAGAATCAGAAATCTCCTAGACAACTGAGAGCAAACAGAGCAGGACTTGAAAAAAGAACAGTTTCTCATCTCTAATTGCTCCCAGAAAGGATCTGAAACTAGAAAATGGCTTCAGGACAAAGATAAGTTCCAGAGCATTACATGTTAATCATGACCTCAGAGTAAACAGATCAAGGTGTGTGTGTAAGAGCTTCTGAACCAAGTGCATGGTAGGGTTTCTAAGAATTGTAAGGGTATGCCTTCCTCTCAGACTCTCTCTACTAGATGGAAGGACCTCTAAGTATCTTTAAGAACATGTCTTCTATATTCTATATTACCATAAACTAATGTTTTCATTCAAGTTTGAAGTTTTCAATCAGCCATAATTTCTTTCTCCCCCCCTCTGCCTCCTTCACTCTCTCCTTTTCTTCTGGGACTCTTACTGCAGGTCAAGAAAGCCCCTCTGCAGCAAAACTGGGCTGCTTTTTTAATGGAAAAGGAAAATGACTCAGAAGGTAGAATCCAAAGCCCAAAGGGCCAAGTCGAAAGCTGCAGAGAGTAAGTCATAAGGGGCAGAACTGGGCCCCGGTGAATAAAGACCCTGGAAATGTGCACCTGACTAGATTTGAAAGTTGCCTTGAACCACGAGTGCTCTCTCGGTGCCTCCCATTTTCACCTTTCTTGAACGTAAGTGCAGTTTTTCTCTACGTGTCCCACCACTGTTACGTCAGTCCTCAAGTTCTTCCAACTGAGAAGACCAACATGCAAGGAGCTGTACCTGAAAGACCATTCCTAAGGAGCTTCACATCTGTACCTGGACTTGATTTAGAGAAGATCTCAGACCCCCAGCTTTAGCCTGGTATCATAAATATGAGACACTGGAATATTGTTTACTTTACAACCAGGAGAACTGTGGGTAATTTGTGACCAGAGGGCAGACTGTGGGGGTTAAGGTGGCATGCCTTCCATCTAGAGGTGTGGTTAACGATCCCCGCACCTTGAATCTGGACAGAACTTTTGACTAGTAGAGCTGGGCTGAGGTCATACAGTACCAGGCTGGGGGCCCAAGCTGTAAGACACTGACAGGTTCCCATTCTCATTGCTTGGACACTCTTCTCGTAAAGTTATAAGCTTCCAACTCTTGTGATACCACCCTAATATGAAGAAGCCCAAGATGACTTTGTAGATGAGCTGTGTGGAGATGGTGATGCCAGCCAGTCCCGTGGTACAGCCACCCTTGTAGGCATCAGGCACAGGAGTGAGGTCACCTCAGGTCCCCCTCCCACAGCCCAGCCAAAGCCATGCAGAGCACGACTTTTCCAGCTAAGTCAGCCTGAGCTTCTCACTCACAAAAATGGTAAGATACAATAAAGTGATGATGTTCTTAAGCTGCCAGGTTTTGTGGTGGGTACACAGCCACGGGGAACTGGGACAAGGGCACTGCTGATGCTCAGGCTGCGGATTCCCAAAGGTCTGGCCGCAGTAATGACCAGGACCTTCCCAAGAAGGGCTGCAGGGAGCGCCCATCTCTTCACATACTGGCTTTATGGAACTTAAGAATGATGAGGTCTGGGGGTGTGCCCCAGAAGTATGCTATGTGGAGAAACAACCACAAAAAGATTAATGATAACAAAGAGGTTAGTTGGTTGTAATAGCGTTGAGGTGAATTTTATATAATAAAGTACGGATTTCAAGTAGTTGAACAAGAGTAGGCTCTGTTTAGTCACATAAGGATGAAAGTGAAGAGAGGGAACTGTAGGCAAAATGATCAAATAGGTCAATTTTTCCTTCTGTCTTCTCTTCACAGTATCAAGTAAAAAGATATGGTTCCAATGATCAACACACATACTATCAATTGATTTCAGTCAATACTTACTCTGGTAAAGCCTTAGGACTACAATGTACAATGAAAGATTTCCTATCTCAAGAGAATTTCAGGCAAAAGGGAGCAAGAGGTGTCACTGAGGGGCGAGAAAGAATCTTCCTGTTACTATAGAACTAACACCCAGTAACCATGAAGACAAACCTACTTTAGCCATTTCAAGGTACATGGACATGGGATGGTGACAGAATCAATCTGAAGGAAACGTCTGTGGTCTTAAGAAAATGTGATCTCTGCTATCTTGGAAGAACTGAATCCTCCTGCTGCTGAAAAAAAAGAGAACATATTCTAGTTTGGGGGATTTCTGGTTTATTCTAGCAATAGTTCTGGACTCTTCCTTCCAGCTAAACCTAAGCACCCAGATAAAGGATATAGAGCACCCGGCCAATGGTGTTCCTTCTCACACCCACACACCACTCTTCAGGTGGGTCAATTCACAGCTTGTCAGTAGGTACAATGAAGAAATGGATATGCTACCAAAGAGTCCCTCATATGGCAAGGATGGGGAAAAGCCAGAAAGCATGCCCACCCTCCCTGTGTGTTGTGGAGCTAGATTCAGAACCTATAATTACCACTCCATGTCAGTGTGACAAACAATTAAAATGTATCAAGGAAAACTCTTAATAACAAAGCTGTTTATAGATACAGAAGAACAAAAAGAGAATAAGAGAAAACTTGGATTGGCTAGATAGGCTGTACTAATTACAGTCATTTCAGTGAATTCCTTACCCTTAATTCCCATGTAGCACCAAGATGATTATGTGTGCTGTGAAATGCATGAGACCCAGCTGTAAGTGGCATTCAACAGCTCACACGTGCCAAGTCATGCATCACACACATGTGTATCACTCACAGATCTGGGGAAAATGCAGCTGTCATGAGAATAACGATCTAAGTTCCCCGTTATCAGCAATAAGAGGGAGTGAGGATGAGGGAGTGAAAATTCAGTGACCTGGAAAGGAAATGTTCTCTGGGCTCTTCTAAGCCTTGTACGGAGTATCGAAGGACCAGGGCAACTGATCCATAAAAGCAGTTTCTCTGCAGTAAAGGAATCAAACAGCTGTGGCAAGGTGGTCAGCCGTGCACAATACACAAACTTTTGTGCCTGAAGCTGCACATTTTTACAGCTATGACGCCATGATGGTTTCATCCGCCATGAAAACATCATGAAGCATCTGTAAGATGTTTTATGGAGTCTACCATTTTTAGTTCCTTCTCTGGCAAACTACAGTGAAGCGGACACAGCAGCAGAGGGAGAAGAGACAACGGGAGGGCGAGGGAGAGAAACATCTTTGTGAGAGGGAAGTGGGTCCAAAACAGCCCAGCTTGAGAGGTCATAGTGGCTTCTGTCCAGGAGAACTGCAAGAAACAGTTCAGGTCAGACAGGCAAGAAATGACGCTTGAGAACAGGAAAGGGTCCTGAGCATGAAAAACTCGTGAATTCCACACTAAAGAGTTTGAAATTTTTGCCTGAGAGAGTTAGGGAGCTTATTTAAGGAAGTATCATGCTCCTGTTTGTATTTTTAAAGATTTTTCTGCATACTGTATGATTCCATTTATATGAAGTCAAAAAAGCAGGAAGTAATCCATGGCATTAAGAGACAGGCTAGAAACCATTCTTGGGGTGAGGGGCAGCACAGTAACTGGAAGGGAATAATGAGGAATCTTCTGGAAGGCTGGGAATGTTATACTGGTTGATGTGGGTGTTGTCTGTGAGCCCAGAGGTCGGCTCAGTCTGCAACAAATTCACTAGCTGTAGACGTATATTCAATAGACTTATTCAAATGTAAGTTATACTTCAATGGAAAATTAAAAAATGAGAAAGATTCCTCTGGCTGAAAACAGAGACTGGGCTGAAAGAGCCAGGCAACAGATGATGGGAGGCCAGCCTAAGGGAGTAGTGAAAGGGCTGGGCATCACCAGGGGCACGACCATACCAGGAAGGATTTGGTGGTTCAGCAGCCATTGAAAGTGAAAGAAGGAGAGGAGACAGAGAGGACCACAGGCTGCGTGTTTGAAGACTGGGGGGATGGTGTGCTGTCTCCTGATAAAAGTCACAAAGGACAGAAGCCCTCCTGGCCACCAGCTCATTTGTGAAATAGGCCCAAGGCAGCCCTTAAGGTCCCTGGTGATAGTCTGAACCAAGAGAACTCAGCTCAGAGACAATGAGGTGCCAGAGAGTCCAACCTGGCAGAATAAAGAGAGGCTCCAAAAACTGCTTCCGATGAAGGAGCAAAACGGAATGAATGTGAAACCACGGTCAAATTGGTGTCCACAGAAGTACTCACTTCGTCAAGGGTGCCCCTCAGTAGTCCCCAGAGGTAGGGGAAGGGAGAGGAGAGAGAATACCTAATACTGCAACTAAATCGCCATGAAGGTCAGGAGGCATCCTTGGAAGAGCCTGGGAAGTCTGAACACGCAGGACCTCCAGTACTGCGGTGGCCGTCTGGACGGACTGGCTACACCCCTCCTCCTCACGGGTGGCACCTACGCCCAATGGTGGATACTCAAAACGGAGGTCCTGTGGTTTGAACTGGGTCATCTGTGGGTCTGTTATAAATCATGCATCACAGATTAAACACTTGGAGAAGTAGTCTGCAGCAGCTGAACAGTCCATGGGTATTAAAGACCATGAAAGAATATCTTTTCCAATGGATTAAGAACAGCTCAAGATAAAACGATTAGGTATGTTCCAGTAAATACTGTTCAAAACGTGGAAACCTACAATGGAAGGAAACTACTTCGGAGGGTAAGATGGAGAAGAGGTGAAAAGGTTTTTTTTTAAACTTCACATACTCATGCCTGGAAGGCTTTAAAATGCTAAATTAACACAAAGTGGGGAAAATAACATTCTCCTTTCTTCTTAAATATGCCGTGAAGCCAATACTAGGTTATAAATAGAGAAAACCACCCCCAGAAAAGCTGGCAAATTCAAGAAGAAAAAGAGTTATTTTAGGTCCCCCTCTCTCCTTTCAGTCTGTAAAAGCAGGGTGAAGTACTTATACAAGGAAACAGATTTTTGTCTTAAAAATCACAAACATTTCAATCAAGCAGAAATTGGAACAATAGTCCGAAACAAGTTCTGCTGGCCAATGTGAGGGACTTTAAGTTCTGCCCCCCATCCCTGCAGTGTCCACGAGCTGAAAGCTGAGCGTGGAGCAGCACAAGGAATGCCAGGAAGGCAGCCCCCCCACCCCCAGCTTCAAGATCAGATCTGTGACTCGCACCCCCTCCCCCACCCCCTCCTCCTGCCCGAGAATTCTTAACCTAGAAATGCCGGTCAAGCAGTCATCTCATGTTGGGTGCAAGGCTCTTTGTACTAACGTTCCCAATAACTGCAAACAAGGCGACCATTCAGGGCTGAAGGGAGCCTGGCAGGGGCTGTGAGCGCAAACCTTGGCTTTGGTTGCAGCTGAGGCGAGAGCAGCTGCTGCGGCCGTGGCCACATTTCCTTCGGAAATTTCGTGTTCTACTTTCTTCTTCCCGAGATCACTTTCTCTTTCTTTACAAGAATCAGTGAGTTCCTTGTTCTCTTCAGTTTCCTTTTCTTCTGAAAGAAATCAGAAAGCTTTATTACCAGTGCGCCCAGCCTCAATAAGCCACGGTACTTCTCACCTCCGCCACATGACAAACTAGGACTGCGGTTACAAAGAGATCTCGGTGCCGCCGCCTTCTTTTTAAGATTTTTGCAGAATCATTCCATGCATGTAAGCGCACCTCTATCTGAGACGGATTTTCTAAATAGTACACTTTGTCTCCCCTTCATTTCTCTAAGCTTTCTGTGTAGCTCCTGAAGATATAAATGGAACTGAGCCCAAAGATGAACAAGATCGGTCAATGCAATGCTCCGGGAAACCCTGGGGTCTGCAGGAAATCAGAAGCTGAGAACAAAGCACTTCCACAAGCCTTCTGAGATGGGCACGATGGATCCACCAGCTCGGACTCAGAGACTAAAAGGGCAGGTCTGCATGGTGACTTCAGTCACACTGAACAACTTGTCTGTCTACATGCTACGGACACAAGGCAGCCACTAGCATTGGCCCTGGGGCCTAGGAGCAAAATAAAACTCAAACTCTAATGCATATTTACTGTTACATTAAGAAACAAACCCAAAACAGGTAAGGAAATATTTCTGTACAATTAAACTGGCTGCACTTCTCCAGTGCTTTTCAGTTTTACATAACGAAGTCTAAAGAGGGGGTGGGGTGCCTGGGTGGCTCAGCTGGTTAAGCATCCAACTCTTGATTTTGGCTCAGGTCATGATCTCAGCGTCATGAGACCAAGTCCCGAGCTGGGCTCCGCACTCACTGGGGAGTCTGCTTGAGATGCTCTCCTTCTTTCTCTGCCCCTCCTCTAGCTTTCCCTCAAATAAATAAAATCTTTAAAATAAATAAATATATAAAAAATCAAGTCTTAAAGAGTTTCGTCAAATTACCTGATTTGGTATCCTCACTAACTTCACTGTCCTGCTCCTTCTCACTATTTTTTTCATTTTCTCCGTCTTGTGCTTTCTCACCTTCGTCTGTTTCATTTTCCCCTTTGTTTTCTGCCTGAAAGGGGTACAAAAGAAGAGAACAGAAGAGTGAGCAGAAACAGTCCTTCGACAAGTGACATTATCTTAGAGTAACAAAAGCCTCTACTATTTTTGGCAGGAAATGAAGTAGGTTCAGAAGGGCCTTAGAGAAAAGAGCTAGAAAACGAATTAATAAATTCAAAGAAATACCTTTCACTTCCTCAACACCTGAGTGCTCACATGTCAATACACCTCCAAAACACACAGTCCCTGCCCTCTCTGGCCTCTGCTATAAAGCCGGGGTCACAGTGTCCAAAGGATGTCATGGAAATTCACGCATATTACTTACTGGTTAAACAGAGACAGGCTTCAAAAATAAACAAATGAATTATCGACTACCTGTCCAAAAGGACCAAGGGCATTTAAACTGATCAACAGAGAAGCAAGATGGAATGCTGCCAAAATAAAAAAGCTGACAAAGCCCTTTAATACAGTCATTTGCTAATGGTTTTTGGGAAGAGCCACAATAGGGCATCAGTGATTATGCTCTGGGGACTAAAAACTTCAATTCCTCTGGTTGGAATTTGGTTTCATTTATGGATTTTGAAATCCCTGTGACCTCGGACAAATCACGTAACATTGTCTATAAAATGAAAGCGGTTATCACTGACTTTATGAAACTGTTTAGGAACCAGATGAATTAATAAAGGCATAAATGTAAAGTATAAAGCATAATATTTAGAACAATATAAGAACTATAGTTTTACCATTATCCTCATCCTCATCTATATACAATTTTAAAACAACACATGCAATCAAGACCTTAAATCCCAGCTTGTATATGTTCACTCATATAGTGAATGAATGCTCATCATGTGCTCCTCACCTTACCTTTTTTTCAATGAGTATAGTTGACATACAAGGTTATATTAGGTTCAGGTGTACAACATAACAATCTGACAATTCTATACATTACACAATGCGACGATAAATCGTTACTGTCATCATACATACATACACTATTACAGTATTGACCATGTTCACTCTCCTGTACTTTTCAACCCCGTGACTTATTTATTTTATAATGGGAAATTTGTACCTTAATCCTCCCCTTCACCTATTTTGCCCATCTCTCTAACCCCCTTCCCCTCTGGCAATCACTAGGTTTTTCTCTGTATTTATGTGTCTATTTCTGTTTTGTGTTTTAGATTCCACATATAAGTTAAATATTAACAGTAGCTGTCTTTCTCTGTCTGACTTATTTCACTTAGTATAATACCCTCTAGGTCCATTCATGTTGTTGGGAATGGCAAGATTTCATTCTTTTTTATGGCTGAGTAATAATATTCCTGTGTGTGTGTGAGATACACACCACTTCTTCTTTGTCTATTCATCTATCAATGGACATTTGTGTTGCTTTCATGTCTTGGCTGTTATAAATAAGGCTAGAGTGAACACAGGGGTGCCTAAATCTTTTTGAATTAGTGTTTTTGTTTTCTTGGGATAAATACCCACTACTGGAACTGCTGGATCTTAACGGTAGTTCTATTTTTAACTTTCTGAGGAAGTTCCGCAGTTTTCCAGAGTGCCTGCACCAATTTACATTCCCATCAACAGTGCCCAAGGGTTGGTTTTCCCCACATCGTTGCCAACACTTGCTGTCTTTTTGATGTTAGCCTTTCTGATTGGCGTGAGGTGACTGCTCACTGTGGTTTTGATCTGCATGTCCCTGATGAGTGATACTGAGCATCTTTTCATGTGTCTGCTGGCCATCTGGATGTCTTCTTTGGAAAAATGTCTATTCAGGTCCTTTGCCCATTTTTAAATGATGTGCCCCTGATCTCGAAGAAGCTATGAAGTCCTGTTCTGCCTTACTCAAGTGCACTCGGAGCTTCTCCGGGTCCGAGATTGGTCACAAACCCAGGGGGCACTCTGGTAGTACCTTCTGCACACTGGCTTTAGCATCTCTCCTTCACTGCCAGTGGGATCTTTGAGTCCCTCTGCTCCGCTTCAAGTTCAATGTTAATAGTGCTACCGGCTCTTTAAAACCTACCTCAAATATCACCTTCTCATTAAGACTTTTCTAATTATTTTCCTGCCGGCAGTTAACTCTCCTACAAAATCCCTTAATGTTCTATAATTCTCTTCTGGCACAACTACAGGACCAAACCCTGTAATTCAATATTCACAAAAACCATAGTTTTGTATTCATTTTCCCAACTGTGCCTGAAAGGGATATAAAAGAAGAGGTTGGGGAGTGGATAAATCTTCCCTGAATAAGTAAGTGAAAAATGTCGTAGGTTAGGCTTTGTGAGAATTATACCTTAAACCAGCAAAGTCCAATGGCTGATAGAATCATTTGTAGTTCCCTGAGAGGGATCAAAGATCAAAATAAACCCAAACCGTTATGCTATGAAAGGCATGCTCTCTCTGTGTCTTTTCTGTTGTAGGAGAATTCAAACACACAGACTTCACCTTTTCAGGCTGCTGACCATCAGTATCTGTTTCCATTTTTTCCTCTTCAGCCCCTTCTACAAGCAAAAGAACAAGAACAAGTAACACAATATGGAACAAAGATAAAAGCTATCATACAGCTGTGATGCTTGAAAAACAAGTACGCACAATAATATGGACAAGTCTCACAACTGTAAGGTTGACAATAAGAAGTCTAGCATAAAACACAGACTTTATATTAATTTCAAAGTTCAAAAACAGATGAAAGTAATCAATGGTGTTAGAAATCAGGACAGCCATTAACCAGGGAAGGGGTGAGCAGACAAAAAGTGGGTTCAAGGGGGTGCCTGAGGTGCCGGTAATGATCTGTTTCTTGATCTTGGGGCTGTTTACATGAATGTGTTTAATTTGTGAAAATGCACGGAGCTGTGCACTGAGGGTTTTTACTGCTCTGCATGTATAAAAATGAAAACCTCAAAAA
Organism: Ailuropoda melanoleuca; assembly: GCF_002007445.2. NCBI lineage: Eukaryota > Metazoa > Chordata > Mammalia > Carnivora > Ursidae > Ailuropoda > Ailuropoda melanoleuca. Next base: position 16,616,397 of record NC_048221.1, read on the forward strand.
AATTTTAAGTACAAAGAAGCAAAAAAGAGCCCCAAATAATTTACTACTATTTAATCAATGTTTAATGAGTATGTATTTTGAATATTTTGCGTCGGGTACTGGAGAAATAATGCTGAGCTAGATATTCACTGAACCTCCAGGGCATCAAATTCTGCCTGGAGAAGACACAAAGGAACAAGTCCATCACAGATGTGAATGTAGGAGACGCTGTGAGAAGGACAGAGGACACGACTGTTTCAGTCGGGGAAGAATACACCGCTACATGAGCGCTTTGTAGGCAGACATGGCTGGGGCTGGGGGTGGGTAGTACAAGTACAGAGAAGGGCATTTCAAAGAAAGAGATAGAAAGACACAAGAGTGCAGGGAAAATGGGAGTCCTTGGTGATGATTAGGAAAGGGGGGACAGATGGGAGAGATCAGAAGGATGGACATAATGCTGGTAAGGACCTCATGAGGAAGAGCCCTGAATGTGGTACTAAGGGAGTCTTAACTATATGCTGTAGCTAAGAAGTTAGTGAAGATTTTAAAAACAAGTACAATACAATCAGACAAATATTTTTGGTTTTAGAATTTTATACAGAAACAAATATTTCACACATAATGACGGTTTGCTGTGGTTTTAAATAAAAGCATTAAAATATCCTACAGTTTTAATTTGAATTTTATCCTCTTGTAAATGACAAGACTAATAGCATTTGTCCTCAGTGAGAATACTTAAAACATATTTAAACAAACATATTTAAAACTAATCGTGTTGAAGTTACTGAACAGGAAAATCCCTCCTGCTCTAATTCTTGCAGATGGAAGCAAACCTTGCTTCCAGAATTCTGACTGACCAGGAGCGCGGGGGGACAGGATAGTTTGGGATATCACGAATCTCACATAAGGTAGAAGATTACCACCTTCCAAAAAATGCCAAAAGACTACAGTGCCAGGAGTGGGGCCATAGTGTGGGAGTAGTGGAGCCAGGGTTTATATTTGGATCCTGCACCTGGATTAAGTATATGGAAAGTTGGAGACACGAGGTCACAACCAGACATATTTGCTTAAAGTAGCTCAGCATCAGGAAGCTAAGCCCTGGACTAGCCAGGTCCAGGGCAGAGAAAGGAAGCCTGATTCTACAAAGTCAGCCGTGGGAGGGCGGCGGGAGGGGTGGTCTAAAGCCAGTGGCAACCCCTGGCTACCAAGAGAAACAAAATCCCCTGCAGACAGTTTTTCCAATCCCAATTGTAGCCATCCAAGTAATGAGCTCACAAAGAGCAAAACATCAAGAGAGGAAGCCACTAATACTGAGTAGAAACGTTATCGACAGTTTCAGCACTCAAGGTTTGCCAAGAAGAGATCTGCCAGATCCTGAATCTAGCACAGCCATCGATGCAACAGAGAATTAAAAGAAAGAATCATAAAGATCTATGATCAAAAAGAGAGTATTAGAGATGTGCAGAGATTTTTTAAAAATGCAAAGGATCAAAACATTTTCTAGAAATAAAGTCAAGGGAAACAGATTAAACCAGGTAAAAGGAAAAGTACAAAACTATAAAACACCTCTAAAGAAATGATCTATACAGAGACCACGAAAATGGGAAATACAAAAGCATAAAGAAGATAAGCCAGGCAAAAGCAAATCCAAGGAACGGTGGCGTTTTCATAGTACTATTACTTAATACAGGCATCAAGAATAAAGCATTATTAGAAATGGAGGGTGACAATGTAATGAAAAAAAGGTTTAATTCACCAGAAAATTTTAATTTTTCATACTTTTAGGAACCTAATAAAAGAGTGTCAAACTATATAATGCAAAAACTGACAGAAAGGCAGGACAGAAATGAAAATGTGCCTCACAGTGGGAGATTTGAATATACTTTACTCAATTAAGATCAACAGTGGATGTAAATGCAGCAAGATGGTTCTATCCCGACCAATCAGAGAACACATACGTATTTAATTTCAAGCTCACATGTAACATTAAAAAATACTGATCAGGGGCGCCTGGGTGGCAGAGCGGTTGAGCGTCTGCCTTCGGCTCAGGGCGTGATCCCGGCGTTATGGGATCGAGCCCCACATCAGGCTCTTCTGCTGTGAGCCTGCTTCTTCCTCTCCCACTCCCCCTGCTTGTGTTCCCTCTCTCGCTGGCTGTCTCTATCTCTGTCTTATAAATAAATAAAAAATCTTTAAAAAAAAAAAGTTATAAAAAAAATAAAATAAAATAAAAAATACTGATCACAAATTAAGTCGAAGAGCAAATTTTAATAAATTTCAAAAAGTCAATGACATACAGTCCAAGGTTTCTCACCACAACGCAATGAAATTAGAAGTTCAAAATATACAGATAAATTTCTCTGTGCTTAGAAATGTAATTTTGGGAGTCAGTAAAAATAGCATGAAGAGGGAAATGTAAAAGCTTCTTAAACTTACATCAGAAAAGAAAAACATGCTTGATGTTTACATGCTCTATATTCTTGAGAAGCAGCAGAAAAAGAACAGAATATAGAAGGTACAGAGAAACACATAACAAGGATAAAAATCAAAGAAATAAAAAACAAAAATTCGACAGAGTTAAAACATACAACAGAGAGACTCAATATACCCCAAACTTGGGTCTTTGAAATAATAAAGTCGATAAATCGATGTGACAGGTCAAGAAAAGAGAAAGAAGGCACAAATTAATTGTGTAAGGACTGGAAGAAAGGTCATAACTATTAATAAAGAAAAGTCAAAACGGAAGTGACAAAGAACTCCCAAAAACTTTATGCCAAACAGAAAAATTTAATGGACAAATTATTAGAAAATGTATTGTACCAACCAGATTCAAGAAGAAAAAGAAGTCCTGAACAGTCCCATAACAAAAATAAAACAAAATTAAATTAAATTAAAATTAAAAAACTTAAACCAAATCACTACAGGTCCAGGTGTTTTTACTGGGGGAATTCTACAAAACTTCTAAGGAACAGAGGATTACAAACTTACTTAAACTTTTTTTAGAGAACAGAAGAGAGAATACCCCCTCATTCATTCTATGAGGCCAGGATAACCCTGATTCACAAATCAGATACAGACAACAGATAAGGTACACTAGAGCCACTGGGCTAAATTTCACTCATAATCACAAATGAAAATCTCCTAGGCAAAAAATCTGCAAACAGAATACAGCAGTGTATAAAAAAGGCACTACATTATGACAAATCAATATGCAGTATCAGAAAGATAATTTAACATTTATGAGTCTATAGATTTATAGATTTATTTGATCACACACACCCATGAAGTATCTGAGAAAACTCAGTATCTTTCATGACAAGCTCCTGGAAAACCAAGGACACAAGGGAAGTTCCTGAGCCCCCAGAAGACTATTATCAATAATCCTACACTAAACGTCATCCTTCCTGGAGAGATGCCTACAGTATCTCCTCCAAAATCAAGAGCAGGACACGGTAACAGTATTACTATGTCCCTTTAATGCTGCCATAGTGGTTGTAGCCCAAAGTAGTCAATTAAGAAAATGAAGCAAGCAGTTATGATTGCAGAGAATAAAACTGTATACCTGAAAGAATCTGCTGAAAAGTTACTAGAAATAATCACAGGGCAAGGTGGTTAGCTATAAAATTAACATACAGAAGCAACCACATTTCCACATGTTAAAAACCAATTCTAGATAAAGACATGTGAAAAAAACAAAACCTGAATGATATTTTTAACACAACACAAAAAGTGCCAATCATAAAGGACTAACTTCACTCTACTATTTTTTAAAATAGATTTTACTTGTTTGAGAGAGAGAGAAAGAACGTGAGCCGGGGGAGGAACAGGGAGAGGGAAAGAATCTGAAGCAGACTCCACGCTCAGCAGAGCCTGACATGGGGCTCGATCCCACAACCTGAGATCACGACCTGAGCCGAAATCAAGAGTCAGTCGCTTAACCGACTGAGCCACCCACACACTCCAACTTCACTCTATTAAAATCAAGGACTTCTTTTCATTAAAAGATGCCGAAAAGAAAGAACAAGTAACCAAACAGGAGAAAACACAGGCAGCACAACAACTAGGGCTGCATATCAGATTTATAAAGGAAACCATAAAAACTATTAAAAAGTGAGCAAAAGACAAAATAGTTGTATTCAGAATGATGGGTGTATGACCAGTAAACAGAAGATACTCAAATGAGTTACAGAGAAGTGTAATTTAAAATCACAACAGAGGGGCACCTGGGTGGCTCAGGAGGTTAAGTGTCTGCCTCTGACTCAGGTCATGATCCCAGGATTCCAGGATTGAGCCCTGCATCAGGCTCCCTGCTCCACGGAGAGCCGGTTTCTCCCTTGCCCTCTGCCACTCCCCCTGCTTGGGCTTTCTCTCTCAAACAAACAAACAAACAAATAAATAAATAAATAAATAAATAAATAAATAAATGAAATCTTTAAAAATTAAAAAAAAAAACCACAATGGAATGTCATTTTTTTTATAGAAACAAATCTTTATTTTTTTTTAAAGATTTTATTTATTTATTCGACAGAGATAGAGACAGCCAGCGAGAGAGGGAACACAAGCAGGGGGAGTGGGAAAGGAAGAAGTAGGCTCCTAGCAGAGGAGCCTGATGTGGGGCTCGATCCCGTAACGCCGGGATCATGCCCTGAGCCGAAGGCAGACACTTATCCGCTGTGCCACCCAGGCGCCCCTGGAATGTCATTTTATACCCACTACATCCGCAGAACCTAACACTAAGAAGTACATGACCAAGTGTTATGGTCCAAGCATCAACTGATACACTCACTTTGGGGAAAAAACTAGAATTTCCTAAAACCCTACAACTCACAGGATTAGTTCACAACAAAATAAGAAGTTACACAAGAATGATCAAGGTTCAATGTTCAAAATATTCAATTGTCTGACTTTCCTCTACCAAAAAAAATCACCTTATGAAAAAGTAACCACCAATTTAAACAGAGGGCTGAGTGATGCCAATGCCTTGTCTCAATGTGATGACCGGTCCACCAAGCACACTTGGAGGAGTGCGGTGTCTCAGTGAAACCCTGCAGAGGTACCCTGTGAGGTACATACAAGACTGGACACGCATGTTTGAGACAGAACAAACAGGACAACCCAAACTGCCCACCCTGTAACAGAAGAACGGATGATTAAAGTGGGTTACAATCACACAAAAGCCTATTTCACAGCAGTGAAATCAATGAACTGTGCCTACCTGGACAATGTAGCTATGTGGATGTGCCCTAAACACCTAAGAGTGAGTAAAACAGTCTCAGAAGTCAAAATAAGGGGCGCCTGGGTGGCACAGCGGTTAAAGCGTCTGCCTTCGGCTCAGGGCGTGATCCCGGCGTTCTGGGATCGAGCCCCACGTCAGGCTCTTCTGCTATGAGCCTGCTTCTTCCTCTCCCACTCCCCCTGCTTGTGTTCCCTCTCTCGCTGGCTGTCTCTATCTCTGTCGAATAAATAAATAAAATCTTTAAAAAAAAAAAAAAAAAGAAGTCAAAATAAGCCATGTTTTATAAAGTTTAAAGACAAAAATTGGGACGCTGGGTGGTTCATTGGGTTAAGCATCTGCCTTCGGCTCAGGTCATGATCCCAGGATCCTGGGATCAAGCCCCTGGGATCGAGCCTGCTTCTCCTTCTCCCTCTGCCTCTCTCCCTGCTTGTGCGCTTGCTCTCTCTCTCGACAAATAAATAAAGTATTAAAAAAAAATTACACCTAACATATACAGTACGTGTTTGAGATGAAAGTCATTTACAAAGTAGAACAGTATTTCAAAATATAGGACTGTCAGTGCTGGCGGATGGAAAGTGAGAAGGAAGAAACAGAGATGAATCTTACAGGTAATGCTCTAATTCTTAGTTCAGACGAAATATGCAGCATGCATTAAGACACATTAAACTATAAAAATGAAGAGATCTGAACAAAAACCAAACACAGATGGGGTATTTTAAAAAAACCCTAACTTCACAAGTTACTGTTAATTGAATGGGCCTTAGGCCACCTTTGCTGAGTCAGCTTAATTACAGACTAAGTATTATGTGGGAGGAATGCAGTACTTTTTTTTTAAAAGATAATCTGCTTTTAAATGGCGACTCGCAACCTATAGTTCCACATTCTAAAAAGATCACACACTCACTTTGTCTATTACAAGGCAAGTCACATTTGATATTAACTCTTTTAATTAGCTATGAGTCCATGATGAATGGTTACATGACATTAATACCTGGTCATATGATGATGGTACAGTTAAAGGGGAGAAACCTGCGGCTAGTGCTGAGACCTTCAATGAGACGTCTATTAAGAGTTAATTAGGAGTTGTGTGTTCCTCAAGATGCCATGTGGAGGAGTATGTAAAGTGTTTCTATCCTACAAAACATTTTTTCAAGCTGCTTTTAGACATCTTCTTGGAAAAAGAAACACAAAACAACAGCTTCTCTTTGGTCTGAATTCTGGTTGGAAGCGTAAACGCTTAAGAGGCCGCAGCCCTTCCCATATGCCATGTCGTCTTGTTGATGTCTATAAACTAGACGGTTGAGAATCCATCCCTACAAATGTGTGGTCTGACCCATGTCTGTGGAGATAAATGAAGAAGATACTAGAATGAATTTAAAAAAAAGTTCCAAACTTAAGCAAGAAGGCACCTAAAACAAACTAGTGGGCCAATGCCAAACATACAAAGGAGGACATTGTACAAAATCCTTTGACACACAACTGCGCTATGAGAGGATGCCCTGTCAGCCAGGGGAAACTCTTAACATCATAGTTCATAGTCAGACCTTATGCTAAAGACCAGAGCTCTGCATAGGGCAGAGAGTAGCTATTCCCAGCTTTGCAGGCCGCGTGAGTCTTATGTCAAAGCCGTGAAAGCAGCCTGGGAATGAAGGAGTGTGGCTATGTTTCAATAAAACTTTACAGACACTGAAACGTGAATGTCCTATAATTTGTATGTGTCACAAAATACTACTCTTCTTTTGATTTTTTCCAACCATTTAAAAATGTAAAAACTATTCTTATATATTCTGGTCTAAATAAAAGCAGGTGACAACCTGGATTTAGTCTAACAACCAAAATTTCCTGGGTGAATTCTGGATCCAGACTGTCTAGGTTCAAATCCTGTCCCTGAATTTATCCGCCAAGTGACTGTGGGCAAGCCACTTGGCTGCCAGATGCCTCAGTCTGCTTATCTACAACAGGAGAACAATGATAGCACCTCCTGCATAAGTGCAATGCTAACAATTAAACAAATTATTTCATGCAAAATGATAACACCCGGCTCGTAGTAAGTGCTCAACGACAGTAATGTTATTAGCAAATTCAGTGGACTGGACCCAAGTCCACTCTACTAACATGAGCGCTTACCATGACCCTTGGCACTGCCTCAGTGACACCAAAAGAGGACTCTCATTCTGCCCTGAACTTCCAAAGGTCCTTCCCAATCTGGTATGTTTGCTGAACCTTGTGACAGAAAAGTTTTCATGCTGTGACAGTCCTGCTTATGAATCCAGATACTGTGGAAATCTCTAACCCTTAAGGTCTTAACTTTAATGTTGGGAATTGAGAGACACTGCCAAACAGAGGATGTGACCAGAACCCGGAAGAATGGCTACCAAGGTGGTGAAATTCTAGAGTGGCCTCACTGATCCCTGACTCAGGGTTTTCATGTCCCTGTACAATCCCCTTCCCGAGTGTGAGCAGCATCTGTGACGTGTTTCTAACCAACAGAATAAGGGCAAGGGGATGGAATTCAGTTATATAAGGCCCTGTCTTTACTACACTCACTCTAGAGACTCTCCTTGCAGGCCTGATGCCACAAGCTGCCATGGTGGGGAAGCCCAGATGCTGAAGAACAGTGGGGGGCCTCGGGTAGTTGACGGCAGCTTCCAGCTAACAGCCAGCCAGGAGCTGCAGCCTCTGGTTCTACAAGCAGAAGTAAACTAATTCTGACAACAGGAGGGAACATGGAGGTGGATTCCTCAGTAGATGAGAACACAACCCAGCTACCACCTTGAGCGCAGCTTTGTGACAGCCTAACCAGAGGACCCTGTTAGGCTATGTACAAATTTCCGACTCCCAGAAGCAATGAGACAATAAATATAACCGGTTTTAAGCCGACTTTGTGGTAATTGACTATGCAGCAATAGATAACTATCTATACACCTACTGGACTTTCGAATGAACCTCAACCAAGGTTGAGAGGCAATTTAGCTGGCAGCCACGAGATGACAATTTCTTCGGAGACTAGAAACAAGAAATGGTAACGCCAATAGGATTCCATTCTATTTCCTGCTCTGTCTCCCACAGATACAACACTGATCCCCCGACCGACTCCAGCCTCTGCCTCCACATCTGCCCCGTGCCCCCAAACCTACTTTAGCTGTATGTCTCTTCTACTCTTCCAGGAGAGCTGAGCTCCTATCCGCCCCCCCACCAGGCCACCACTCTGTCCTTCATGGGCACCGCACCTGTCTCCTAAGAGCTGAAAGAACTGGGAAAGGTAGCTTGAAGGAAAGAACAAAAATGCTTGCAAAAATAAGAAAGTGGGTTACAAATAAGTAGTGATGCTTTGTGGAAAAGAACTAAGATTATTTGGTGGGAACTCTTCCATTTCCTGCACGTCATCTGTAAACTGTCTGCAGGTACTTTCTATTTTTTTTTTTAAAGATTTTTTATTTATTTATTCAACAGAGATAGAGACAGCCAGCGAGAGAGGGAACACAAGCAGGGGGAGTAGGAGAGGAAGAAGCAGGCTCATAGCAGAGGAGCCTGATGTGGGGCTCGAACCCTTAACGCCGGGATCACGCCCTGAGTCGAAGGCAGACGCTTAAACCGCTGTGCCACCCAGGCGCCCCTGCAGGTACTTTCTAAAACAGACTGAATCCTGTTATATCTCTTTCCTGGAGACTTCTTGGTTCCCAGAGGGTAAAAGCCCTTCAAAATCACCCCCCCCACACACACACATCTATACGGCTGCACTTGGCCACAGTACCTGCGCCCCACAGGCTTCTTGGTATTATTTCCAGAATATGTCACACACTTTCATCCTTTTTTCCTTTCTCCTTATTGTTTAAAAGATTACCTCCACTGTGAAGCCTTCTCTAACTGACCCAAGCATAACTGTTTCCTTCACACATGCCTCTATCTGTAACTGTATTTTGTTTTTTTCTTCCCTCCCTCCTTTCCTTCTTCTCTGCTTACCTTTCCTACCTACCTACTTATACTGTCTCCCCACATTAACTGAATATTCTTCAAGGGCAAGTGTTTAATTCAGCAATTCACAAAGTGTGGTCCAGGTACCAATCCCCCGCCCTCAGTGGCAGAAACGTCCCCAAGATCAAAACTATTTTTGTAACAACAAAAAGACGTTATTTGCCTTTCCACTCTCCTCTCCCCCAAGTGTGGAACATGGCTTTCCAGGGGCTGCATGACATATGATGAAGTCAGCTACAGGAACATGCACCTGTGTATTGTTTTGGTTTAAAAGTTTCTGTTTTAATTTTGGATACAGTAAATATCAACAGATATAATTCAAATAAATGAAAGCATTTTGGTTCTCTCATTGTTTTTAAAGAGCATAAAGAAGTCCTGAGACCAAAAAAGTTTGAGAGCTGCTAGTCCAATAATTTGTGTCTTCTCAGGGAAGAGAGAATAGAGTAAGGCCCACGGCAGGAACTCACTCAGCTCTTCCGGGAAACGGACCATGTCACTCCCTGTAGTACAGTTCAAGGGTTCCACGGAACTGCCAATATACAGTCCCAGCCTGCACCACCCTCTGCCACTCTGCTGCCATCTAGCTATGCATCTCATCTCCCCACGTCCTTATCTGAACTCTGGGTTGCGGCTAACCTGGTTTATGTCCCACACTCCGCACAACCTTCCATTACCATCTCTGTGCCTTTGTTCACCCTGTTCTGCAGAACCAAATACTTGCTCTAATCTGGCTCAGTGGTATCCAAAACCACCTTTTCACCGTTCAGCTCAAATCCTTTCTTTGTGAAGTCTTCCTCAGTCTAAACCTACACGTCCCTTTATGCTAACTCTTACAGCACTTCCCATACCCAGTCCTCCCTGAACAATTAATACTATATATGTATGCTTCATTATGTCTCCAAACCTTGAACACTGAATTATTTTTCCACATATGTGTAGCCCATCACAAAAAAGCAAGGGTATTGCTTTTTTTAAAAGATTGATCGATGATCAATTGATTGATTTGAAAGAGCATATGCAAGAGAGGAGAGGGGCAGAGGGAGAAGGAAAGAATCAGATCCCCACTGAGCACGGGGCTCCATCTCACAATCCTGGGATCATGACCTAAACTGAAATCAAAAGTTGGATGCTTAAGTGACGGAGCCCACCCAGGTGCCCCGAATAGAGGGTATTACTTATGTCTTACATAGTAGCCCATAGCAAGAGATCTCTAAACAAGTAACCGAAAGGCCTAATTTGATAAAAGTTCCCAAAAGGCATTATATAATTACATAATAGAAGCCAATCTCTTCCTAAAAATACATATCCTACCATTTAATAAATATGGGTCATTAGGAAAGTTACTTAAATCCGAGCCAGCATTAACTAGTCCTTAGAGGTTAGATGTCCCAATTATGAGCTGCTCAGGAAAGTGACTCTTATCCTTCTCTGCCTCTTGAAATCTAAAAGAGCCCTTCAAATAGAATATTGACAAAGAGAAGAGAGAAGCCACTCTGCATGATCTAAGTCCCATGATCAAATACTGTTCCACTGTTTACTTAGGTTCACCAGCCTAACATGTTTTCACACATGGTGTTCTAGAAGCGCCTGATTTTTAAAATGTTATGGAAATCCTCGTGATGAGAAGAATGAGGCTATTTATAAGTGATGAATAGTATCTGAAGCAAGAACGAGAACGTCACTTCTGGGCTTCCTGTTCCTAGACAGTGACCCTTTCGACATTATTGTCAGGATGCTTTTCTTTCTTTTTCTTTTTTTTTTTTTTTAAAGATTTTATTTATTTATTTGACAGAGATAGAGACAGCCAGCGAGAGAGGGAACACAAGCAGGGGGAGTGGGAGAGGAAGAAGCAGGCTCACAGCAGAGGAGCCTGATGTGGGGCTCGATCCCACAACGCCAGGATCACGCCCTGAGCCGAAGGCAGACGCTTAACCGCTGTGCCACCCAGGCACCCCCAGGATGCTTTTCTTAATCACCTGATGAACTAGAGACTAGTTTTTAACCTCCTGAAAACTGGAAGTGATTAATTGGGCTCTTCTACACAGAGCTGGGACAAATGGCTCAACATACACTCTTTGCAGTGCATATTCCACAGGGTGTTAAGGAGCTCGGTGGACAATCCACTTATTGATATAAAAGAATCTTCTCTGAACATTCTACTTGCGATTCAATAGCCCTATAGCATACATAGTCAATTGTAAGGAATAAGCATCGATTAACTTAATCTTTCAAATTTCTCTAAACCAAAATTAAGATACAGACAGTAAATCTACTGAGGCAAAAAATTAAATAAATAAAACCAATACTTGAGATCAGGAAATACAAATGGGGGTTACAGTAAATAAGTCTTCCACAGACCCTTGAATATGCACATACATTCTAATTCCCTTGGGGAGGAAGGGCTGCTGGCCTCAAAAGGGACTAAGATCCACCGTACTGTGATCATTATATAGGAGAATGTCCTTACTCCTACAAGACGATGCATGCTGAATTACCTAGGATGCAAAGACTCATGATGTCTACAACTTACTTTGAAATAGTTCACCAAAAACAAAATAAAAATCATACATTCAGATTGCTAGATAGATAGATACAGCAAAGTTGAACCTGAACTTAACTGGTAGGCACATGAAATTTCACTGTGGTATCCTGTCAGTATTTCAGTATGTTTGACAATCAGAAAAGCTATTTTGTTTAGACTTGAGGTCAAGTAAAGAAAACTTTAATAAAGTGTTCAATAAAAGCTTTTGTGATACGGTAAAAAAAATTATCTTTGATATTCAGATATATCACGTAAGTTCTCTGAGAAATACATCAACTTAACAACTCCTAGACAAGTGATGTTCTCGACCTAATAGAATGAGTTTTAAAAATATAGGTCAGACCCTGACACTCTTCCGGTCAAACACCCCCCCCTTGGCTCCACCTCACCTAGAGTAAAAATTAAAACTTTACAATGGCCCATAAGCCCCTCATCATCTCCCATGACCACCTCTACCGTGCAATCCAGCTACTTGTCCATGATCTCCCCTTACTATTCCTCACCTATGCCAGGCAGCTCCTGTCTAGGGGCCTGTACAATGGTTGCTCCCAATGCCCACAGCACTCTGACCTTAGATGTCTGACGATTCCTTTGCCTCATTTACATCTTTGCTCAAAGGTCATTTTCTTGGTAACATATTCCTGACCTTTGGAAACTGCAATTCCACACACTTGATGCTTATCTTCTGAATCCTGCTTTAATCTTCACCATACCACTTACTAGCCAACGTACTCTTTCTACATATTAAATTTACACAATCTAAGCTTTATGTATCACATATTTCATTTTCCACCTTGAAAATATACAATCCTTGCAGGCAGGGATTTTGGTCTGTTTTGCTCACCAGTACCTTAGCACCTAAAACACAATGAAATGACATGGTAACACAACATATTTACAGTCTTATTTATCCCCAGGAGTTAAAAGGAAAAAAAAAAAAAAACAACAACTCTAGTTTAAGACTGACCTCCCACTGAAGAATGCTTACGTGGTGTAGGCTCGTACACTGAATCACTCTGACTAAATTCTGGCGTGGGTTTCTAAGTGCTTGATCTCGTAGAGATGAATCACCCAGTGCTCTTCCTGGTATATTTGCCTTGCCTATCTCCTTACGTAGCTCCTACAGATTTTCAAGAGGACCTGGGTCTCTTCCTACTGTATTTCCCATAGGATATAAGGACAGTACAATGGAGCTAATGTCTTTAATGATCCTTGTTCAATGAATGAAAAATACACAGACATACCAATACATTTTACTTCTGGCAGTATGCTATAATAAAAAGAGGCTGAGCTTTAGGACCAGAGATTCGGGTTCAAAATTTAAACCAGATTCTCACAACCCTATGCAACCTGATAAAACTTAGTTTCCTTGGTTTTACAATAAAAACAATGCCACTTCCTCCAAAGGATCATCCAGAAAAAAAAAAAAAAAACCCTCAAAAAACCGGTCAGAAAACCCCTATACAAACGTGTCACAAAGAAATGCTGATTTCCAGTGACTTCTGAAAAATTTTAAAAATTCTTTTCATTTCTTAACTTCCCTCACCTTCCCCTATAACCCAGGGCAAATAAAACCTGACAATATTTTTAGTTAAATACAAAAGATCTCAAATATCAGTATTTTTTCTATTGCCATAATGGTCCCTGGCCAAACAGAAACAAAAAACCATACAGATTTAGAGAAGTCAGTACATACTGGTGAATGATTAGAGTTATAGGGAATGAAATAACAAGTCCCTTCTGAGAAGCGAGCACTCATTTCCTCAAGAATTCCTAGAAGTCTCCTAAAATGAAAATAAGAGGTGTTTCAGATTTTACCAAACACTCCTCCCATTCCAAACCCACAATGAAAAGTTAGATAGGTTACTAAGAGAAATCCAAGAAGAGTCCTGTATTTCACAAGGCAACTTATTTATTTTTTCCTGTATTGTCATTTCACCACTGTTAATACATGTAAGTTAACACGGACAATATAGTAAATTACGTGTAACAATAAAAAGTATGTCAATCTCCCATTCAAGTACAATTATCTTGATAAGGAAAATCCTACATCATTCTATTTCAAATCAATGGCACTATTTTGCTATATCAAGTGTCAGTTTAAAAGTAAAACTGGGGGCGCCTGGGTGGCACAGCGGTTAAGCGTCTGCCTTCGGCTCAGGGCGTGATCCCGGCGTTATGGGATCGAGCCCCACGTCAGGCTCCTCTGCTGTGAGCCTGCTTCTTCCTCTCCCACTCCCCCTGCTTGTGTTCCCTCTCTCGCTGGCTGTCTCTATCTCTGTCAAATAAATAAATAAAATCTTAAAAAAAAAAAAAAAAAGTAAAACTGATATGTCCTTTCCCTGAACTCCCTAACCCCCTATCAGAAGGAAAGGAGGTGTGCTCTTGCCTTCATGCCACAATTTTGCTGAGCCAATTCCACCCTAAGAACCATTTGCTGTCTCCTAATTTATTCTACCAGTCACAGCCCAACATAAATCACATTAACTATCACAGGCCAGCATTAAGTTACAATTCTATTTACAACTCATTCCAAAATATTCATATTATACTGGTATTTTCCTTTGCCCTTATTAAATGGTAAAAGGACCCACATTCTGTTGCTACAACTAGTGAGTATCCACTGTACTTCAGAGAGGTTTTCTCATAGGCTACTTCCAGCTACCATGAATGAAGTTTACTTTCCATGCCATTCAAAGAATCATCCCCTGTCACCACCAGTGCTCTTTGCAGCAGTCGGATCCAAGCTCTGCACACTGTGGAAACCATACCTTCACTAATGAGTCCGAAAAAGGACCCCACAAAGACTGAGGTCGCTAGATTTTGGTTTTGTCCTGCTAAATTAGAAATGGCTAAGTTTGCAACCTGTTTCTTAACCCCTAATGCTCTATGGTATCATCTACCAAAATTTTAAAAACAGATTTACATGTAGAAACTTGTCCCTGATTTTGCAAAGTACAGAAACTTCTTTGAATCAAACTAAGAAGACTGTGCCAACCCTTTTCAATTCCATGACCACAGGGAACCAAAGGACCCTGCAACCGAACCAAAACCACAAAAACGTCAAGGAAAGTAAGACATTTCCCAGGCATTCAATAGGCCCAGGCTTCCCCCGCCTGAGCTGGGCACTGCCTGGTGATGCAGAATCAATAAAAAGCAAGAGGGATGCGGCTTGGCTTGCTAATTTGGGTGTCCATCTAAGACAGAAAAATAAGTGAGTTTTCAAACTAAGAAATACTATGGATACTCTCTTAAGAACCAGTCAACAGAGGCACCTGGGTGGATCAGTCATTAACCATCTGCCTTCAGCTCGGGTCATGATCCCAGGGTCCTGGGATCCAGTCCCACGTCAGGCTCCCGCATCAGGCTCCCATATCAGGCTCCCTGCTCAGCGGGGAGCTTGCTTCTCCCTTTGCCTCTCCCCCCTCCTACACACACATTCTCTCTCTCTCTCTCTCAAAAAAAATAAATAAAATCTCAAAAAAAAAAAAAGAACAGGTCAATAATTTGCTCTGAGGGCTAAAAGTGAGAGGTTTGATTAATCTGAAAATGTTTCCAGATATATCTGCAAAATGAGACTGCTAAATTTAGACACTTTTAAGAAAGCAGAGGGAACACCAGGGGTAGGACCTGTGCAACCTCATGGAGACCGTAAGATTTTATGCTTGAGAGACCTCACTGATAGCTACTCGAACCACCTAGAACAGAGCACCTGGAGGTCAAATGGTGTCATCTGTGGAGTACCGCCTGGCAGTATTACTTTTTATTTCATATAACCTTTATTTTGCAAGAATAAATGAAAGACACAAAAATGAAATGACTGCAGTTGAAGCATAGTTAATAAAGTGTATACAACTGAGACAGAGATGGAATTTGGCAAGGCGGCAGCAAGAAAATTTTAACTTGAGTTATTCATCAGAAATTGTTTCAAAATGAAAAGAAAAAATGAACCATGTAAGAAATGTTGGGAATACACCACTGATAACTGTATATAAAATATTTTACCTAGGTGTGAAAATTAAGCCTCTTTTAACATATAGAACACTTGCCGTTTGAGAAGCCGGGCATTGCTTATGAAGCCACTTTCCTAAAATTTTACTCCTTTTCATAATAAATTAAATAAACATAATCCAAAGTCCTTAGGGGCGCCTGGGTGGCTCAGTTGTTAAGCGACTGCCTTCAGCTCAGGGCATGATCCCAGCATTCTGGGATCGAGCCCCATATCGGGCTCCTCCGCTGGGAACCTGCCTCTTCCTCTCCCACTCCCCCCCCCCCGCTTGTGTTCCCTCTCTCACTGGCTGTCTCTCTCTCTCTCTCTCTGTCAAATGAATAAATAAATAAATAAATCTTTAAAAAAAATAATCCAAAGTCCTTAATAGCAAAAATGTCATCTGTCCAATATCACCAACTAGCCTAACTATACAGTACGTTATAGAGAGTACCTAACCATCACTTTCATGTCACACGTGAAAGAACTCAGAGCTAACTAAGGTAAACAGCTTTTGAAAGTGCTATAGCTATACAGGGCAGAACCAAAGGTACAACCTAAGTCTGCAAAATCCTAAAATTCAACAAACAATATACTGTCTGTAAGAGACATATCTTAGATTCAAAAACACAAATACATTGAAGAGTAAATTAATGGAAAAAAATATTCCACGCACAGTAACCAAAAGAGAGCTGGAACAGTATGTTATTATCAGATAGAACAGACTTTAAGGCAAAAAAAAGGTTAAAGAGAAAAAGATGTTATAGAATGATAAAAGGGCCAATTCAGGGCACCTGGGTGGCTCAGTGGGCTAAGCGTCTGCCTTTGGCCCAGGTCGTGATCTCAGGGTCCTGGGATCGAGTCCTGCATCGGGCTCCTTGCTCAGTGGGGAGTCTGCTTGTCCCTCTCCCTCTACCCCTTCCCCCACTCATGCTCTCTCTCCCTCTCTCTCTCAAATAAATCTTTTCCAAAAAAAGGTCCACTACATGAGAAAGAACAATTATAAATATGTATGCAACTAACAAAAATATATGAAGCAAAACCAGACAGAACTGAAGGAAGGAATATAGACAGTTCAACAATAATATTTGGAAATTTCAAGACATCCTTTCAATGAAGGATAGACCAACTAGAAAAATGATAAAGTAGACAACTTGAACAACACTATAAACCAGCCCAACCAAACATACACAGAAGATGCCATTCAAAAATAGCAGAATATGAAAGGCCAATATATTAGACTCACCGGGCCAATATATTAGACATAAAAAATGTCTCAGTAAATTTTACAAGATAGAAACCACACAAATTATCTTTTCTGAATACAATGGAATGAAATTAGAAATTGGTAACAGAAGAAAATCTAAAAAATTCACTAACTGGTATGTACTAAACAACACACTCCTAAAACCACCCATGGGTCCAAGAAGAAATCAAGACGGAAATTACAAAATACTTTGAGAAGAATGAAAACAAAAATAAAATATGCTTAAATTTACGGAACAAAGTAAAAGAAGTATTGAGAGGGAAATTTATATAGCTATGGAAGTCAACATTAATAAAGAAGAAAGATCTCAAATCAATATCCCATCCTCCAAAGTAAGGAAATATCAAAAAGCGGAGCAAACTTAGGGGCACCTGGGTGGCTCAGTTGGTTGAGCATGACTCCTGATTTTGGCTCAGGTCATAATCTCTGCTCACATGATCTCAGGGTTGTGGAATCGAGCCCCACAGTGGGCTCCAGGCTCAGTGGGAAGTCTGCTTAAGATTCTTCCCCTCCCCACCCCCCAACCTCTCTCTCTCAAATAAATAAGTCTTCAAAAAAAAAAAAGAAAAGAAAAGAAAACAAACTTAATGAGCAGAAGTAAAGAATAAAGATTATACTGGAGATAACTCAGAGAACAGAAAAACAACAGAAGGAATCACTGAAATCAAAAGTTGGTAAAATCAGTAAGTCTTTATCTAGATTGATGAAGAAAAAAAAAGTGGACCAAATTACTAAAATCAGGAATGAAAATGGGGACATTACTATCAACCTTACAGAAATAAAAAGGAATGTAAAAGACATTATAAACCTTTTTAAAAAACAGCTTTACTGAGATGTAATTCATATATCATATAATCGACCCATTAAAAGAGTACAGTTAGATGAGTTTTAGTATATTCCCAGATACATGCAATCATTACCACAGTAAATTTTAAAACCCTTCCACTCTCTCAAACAGAAACCTGATACCCTTTAGCTATCATCCCCCTTTGCCTGATCTTCCTAGCCCTAAGCAACCATTAATCTACTTTCTGTCTCTATAAATCTGCCTGTTCATGATATTTCATATAATTGGAATTAAATAATATATTGTCTCTTCTCACTGGTTTTTTTCCCCCACTTAACATGTTTTCAAGGATGATCCATGAGGTCGCATTATGTCAATACTTCATTCTATTTTATGGTTCAATAATATTCCATCGTAACACCACATTTTGTTTATCCATTCATCAGCTGATAGACATTTGAGTTGTTTCCACTTTTGGTGGTTATGATTTGTGTGTGTGGGGGGGGGGGGCTAAAAAATGAGACAGTGTACATGAAATGGACAAATTTCTAGAAAGACGCATACTACCAAAAGTGACTCAAAGAGAAACAGAAAACCTAAACAGACTTGTAACAAGTAAACAGATTAAATCAGTTCTTAAAACACATTTAAAAAAAAATCAGGACTTGATGGCTTCCTATATGAATTTCAGCAAACATTTAAATAAGAATGGCCATCAGTAATTCTCAAACTCTTCAAAAAAATAAAGAACAATTCCTAACTCATTCTTAGAGATCAGTACTACCCTGATATCAAACCAGATAAAGTTACCACAAAAAATGAAAAGTACTAAACAAATGTCCCTTATGAATACAGATGCAAAAATCCTCCACAAAATACCAGAAGCAAACTAAATCCAATAGAGTATTATGTGGAATATTCCCATAATCAATCAAGTGGGATTTTCCTGAACTGCAAAAGTAGTTCAACAGGCAAGAATCAATTAATACAACATATTTAAAGAAAAAAGTAAAAACACCACATGGTCATCTCAGTTGATACAGCAAAAGCAATTGGCAAACTCCAACAATTTTTCAGGATACAAACATTCAAACAAATTATGCATAGAGGGAATTTCCCTAAACTTAATAAAAGGAACGTAGGAAAATCCAACAACTAACATCATACTTAATAATGAAACACTTTCTTATAACATTAAGCTTATGGAACATGTTAAAAATTAAATATTAAAAAATAAGGGGTCATGTTTATACATCTATATTTAGTAATCTTTTATAGATGTATTTGAAGAGATGATTATATATAGTTTTTTTTTAGACTTAAGCTCTTTCTCGCCTCCCCTGTCCACCCACATTTTCAATAAAATTTTCTTTGTTATTATTTTCTCAAAAAAAAAAAAATAATGAAACACTTTCCCCTTAAGATCAGGAAAATAATTTCATTTACAAAAGCATTCAAAAGAATAAAATACAAAGGAATAAATTTAACTAAAGGAAATGTAAAATAGGTGCCAAGAACATGCAAGACCAAGAACTTCAAAACAATGTTTAAATTAAAGAAGATCTAAATAAATGGAAAGACATCTGCGTTCAAGGATTGAAAGACTTCATATTGTTAAGACGGCAATACTCCCCAAATTGAATGCAAATGAAAACTACTTTACAAACACTCCGGTTTTATCTTTTAAGAGCGGGGGTGAGGCGGGGGGGCAAGTGCTGGTGCGGATGTGGAGAAGTCAGAACATTCATACGCTGCTGGTAAAAAACATAAAATGGTACAACCACTACAGAAAACAGTTGACTAGTTTCTCGAAAAGCTAAACATAAAATTACCACTTGATCCAATAATCCTACTCCTAAGTACTGAGAATCAAAAAACCTATGTTCACAAAACACCCTGTACACCTTAACGTTCATGGCAGCGTTAGCCAAAATAGTGAAAAAACGGAAACAATAAAAATGTACATGAACCGATGAATGGATAAGTAAAATGTGGTGTATCCACTGAAAGAGTATTATTCAGCACAGAAAGGAATGAAGTAGTGATTTTATACTACAAATGGATGAACTTTGAAAACCTTATGCTAAGTGAAGAGTTAGACACAAAAGCCCGAGTACTTTATGATTCCATTTATAGGAAATGTATAGAATAGGCAAATCCAGAGACAGAAAGCAGATGAGTGGTTACCAGGGCCGAGGAGAGAAGAAATGGGAAACACCTGCTTAACTGGTATGGGATTATCTTTTGGGGTGATCAAAGTGTTCTGGAGTTAGTGGTGATGGATGCACAACACTGTAATGTACTAGAAGCTACTAGACTGTATACCTTTAAGTGATTAAAATAGAGAATTTTATGTTAAATGAATTTTACCTCAATTAAAAAACAAAAAACAACAACGAACTCAAACCTACCCAGCAACATATAAATTAAAATAATCACAAAAGTCCTTTCAGTATTCTTATGTTCAAATGCTCAAAACCTAGATCTAAAAACAGGCATCACAGGGCACCTGGCTGGCTCAGTTGGTGCAGCGTATGACTCTTGATTTTGGGGTCTTGATTTTGAGCCCCAGTTGGATGTAGGGATTACTTAAATAAATAAATCTTAAAAACTGGCATCAGATACTTCACAACTGTGATGTTATTAACAGCTCTTAGAAAACCTTTAAATTCTATCTACTAAAAGGAAGGGGTAAGAGAAAAAAAATCATATACTAATCTTAAGGGACAAGTTGATGCTAATCATTGTTCTCACTTTAAAAGTGCAAACAAACCCGATTATTTTAGCAGGCTGATAGAAAAATATGACATCTATTGCCCTGTCCTTGGGGACAGCCATAACTCACCAAGTTTCTCTGGCTCATCAGGTCCCGTGCCTGCAATGCAGCTGCTCTCCAGGCCATAGGTGGGATCTACTTTCCCAGAGGCTCGTGCTGCTTCTTGTACTTTCTTGACGTGAGCTTCGACCAATTCCAGTGGTACCTCCTCTCGGACCCGAGAAAACTCCTCTGTTCAAGAATAAAAATGGAAGTGTGATCTGGTTTTGCACGAATATTTGCTTTAATGTAAACCACTAGGAGATCCAACACCTTAGGGTCTTGCATACAGTGCCCTTTCTGGGGACTCAGACTTATCTATCCCAGCAAAACAAGAACGCCAAATGAGATGGTCATATACACTAATGAAATTCTACAATTTTATGTTGTTCTAATTATAATAAAATCCACAATGTTAAATGGTTCTTTTGCTGGTTATGTCAACGTCCAAATGAATCACAAAATATACCACAAAAACTCTGCTTTGCCCCTCCGATTCTTAACAAACACTCTTTATTTTAAACTATTATATTCTAGGGGAACCTGGGTGGCTTAGTCAGTTGGGCATTTGACTTTGGCTCAAGTGATGATCTCAGAATCCTGCGATCGAGCCCCAAGTCAGGCTCCCAACTCAATGGGGAGTCTGCTTCTCCCTCTCCCTCTGCCTCTCCCCTGCACTGCCCCATTTGTGCATGTGTTCTCTCTCAAACAAATAAAATCGTTAAAAAAATAAATATTATAATACTTTTAAATATAACATAGAGGGGTAATGTCTGATTTTCTGCTATATAACTGAAATGAACACAGCAGCTGATAACACTTATTTAAATCTGAGCCAGCATGTGTATGAAGGAAAGTATTAAACCATTATCTGAAACTACTGTGTTGGCAACATGGTACAGGAAAGTCCATACCCAAAGCTGCTTTTGCCGCGGCAGATGCCACACGAGGATCCACCACAGATGCCAAAAAAGCAACAGTGCTCATGACTGGGTTTCCTGACTGACTGAAAGGGACAGGCTGGTAGGCCAAGGGGCCCAGGGAAGCATCCGAATTCTCAAGGTATGGATCCTCAATAGGAAGCCTCAGAAAGTGGAGGATGCATTCATCCTGGGTACGACTGCCAACATGCTCAGATACTTTGTTCCAATCATCCTTGTACATCTCCAGGGCCTACAACAGAAAAAAACCAAGAGCTTTAGCATCAGGTAATAAGGAACTAATACATAACAATATCAGAAGCTTGTGACTGTTCTTCAGATGGGTTTTTTTAAAAAATAATGAAAATGATTATACAGTACATAAGAAAATAGATTTGACAACTTTCCTAATTATATTAAATCTCAATCAGGCAAAAATAAATAAATAAAAAACATACATATATAAAAGGAAGAATACGCAGCTAACGAATCATCGAACTTTACATCAGAAACCAGGGATGTACTGTATGGTGACTAACATAATATTATAAAAAAACATTAAAATAAAAAAAAAGGAAGAATAACTGTCTTTCATTAATACACATGACTGTTTATATAGAAAAATCCAAAGAAATCTACAAAAAGATACCGAAACTAAAAGGTTTAGCAAAGTCAAGGGTAGACATGTAAAAGAAAAACTCAATTTTATTTCAATGAAAAGTTTTAAATTTGAAAAAAGCATTTAGTATATGTGCTGCCGAAGCAAGCACGAAAAAAGTATTTAAAATACCACAAAAATAAAACACCTAGGAATAAATATAATACAGAATGTGTAAGATCAACATGCTGGAGAACATAAAAACACGCTGAGAAAAATTAAAGACCTAAATAAATTAAGAGGTATACCATGTTCATCTGTTAGCAGTCTCAATATTAAGTTGTCAACTCTCTCCAAACTGAATAAGGTTCAACACAGTCCCATTCAAACTCCAAGACCTTTTTTGCTAGAAATTGAGAATCTGACACTAAAATTTATAAAGTATATAAATTCCCAATTTAAAAATTCATAATTTGTCAGAGAAAAATGCTGAAAAACTTTCAAAAAAAGGTAAAAGCAGTCTCCAAGGGGGAGAGGGACACAATGTTATGAAGAAAATCAAGGAATTAATTGGATAAAAAGAATGTACTCAGTAGTTGACCAAAGTTGCTATTCCTACATGATTCTCAACCAGGGGCAATTCTGCCTCCTTGGGGACATTTAGCGATGCCTGCAGACATTTTTGGGGAGGTGCTACTGGCATCTAGTGGGTAGAGGCCACGGATGCTGTTAAACCCTGTACAATGCACATAAGAACCACCACCACAAAAAACTATCTGGCCAAATGTGGATTGCAAGAGGCTGAAAAATCCTGCTCTAGAGCCCGATTTGCTGATCTACACTGTGAGATGAGCTTGTGAGATGGTTCTTTCCACATTTATGTAAGTAAACTCTTAACCCAGGGCTCCAAAAGCTGCCCCAGGCTTGCCTTCTTGCTAGAGTGGTAGAGGACTCCTCAAAACCCACACCAGCAAACGGTCTTATTCACTAAACCCCTTGAAAGATAAGGCTAATTCTCGGTTTCCTCTGGATAGCCAGTGGTCTCAGGTAGTTCTAGAAGGAATTACTCAGAAAAAAGACCCAGACTGAAACAAAAAAGAAAACTTAATCTCTCTCCCTAGAGTCCTTGGGGCCAGAAACATATAATTGGTGCTATCTTACATTTCCGAATATGGGGAGATTTTCTTGAGATACTCTACCATAGTCTTTCCAAATAAACTTATTAAAAAATTTTTTTCTTCCTTTATTTTCCTCAGCCAGAGTAAAATAAGAAATTCCAGGAAGTTTTTTTTTCCAGAATACAGCTAAGAAACCCTTTGACATGGAAAATTCAAGAAAGAGTCAGTGTCCAGAAAAGCATAAGGCTGAGAAAGTGAAGATCCAAGCCCAGGCACCGATGGTAGCATTACATAACAGGAAATCGAAGACATGTTTTCAAACAGAACATGGTGACAGACTGGCTGGGAAGGAGGGGGAGGGCTGTTTTATTAGCAGACATTTTACAGTACTATAAAACACCTTCATTCTTCGTGCTATGACCTGCGTCCCTTCACTGCTCCTTACCTGGATTCTTAGAATTCCCTGCCTCTCTTCCCTTAAATTCATCCTTCTTCCTATTGCCAGAATGAATTACGTTTCACACATGACACTATCTCTCTCCTGCCTAAAATGATTTCCTTGCTCATAATTATCTTACAGAATTAAGTCCAAACAGGATCGGGGCTCTGCCCCCCTCCACTCCACTCTCTACTCCTTCATGTTCTAGGACTATCCAGAGCCCAAACACTCTTCCTCGTTATTGTGCCTGTGGACACATTGCTCTGTACCAGAAATATTATGTACTAGAGCCAACAACACAGCTGGCCCATTCCCAGGAAGCTGTCAGCTGAGTCTATTCCACCCAGCCTGTCACACAGCCATCCCCCTGGACGTGACTTTCACTCCAGGTATAGCTCGAATCGTGAAGCTAAGGACACTGCCCTCATTTTTTGTTTTAACCTGTTTCTGTCACCCACGAGAGTACAAATCCTTTCCGCGTAGAGGCTATGGCCTAGCCATCTCAGTCTGCAGAGTCTGCCACAGTACCCAATAAAACTTGCTGAACTTAACCATAGGAACTGGACTAGACCAGGAAAGGAATTTGAGTTTTCCTTGGCTCCAAATGTAAAAAAACACCCTGTAAAAAAAGGTTTTTCCTCAAGACAATTGTATTTTTTTTTCAAACTGGAAGATATACTCATCTAAAATGTAATTCAAAATTACACAGAAAAAAATATTTCTTGGGTGGCATATCAAGGAAAGGTATAGACCAGGTACATGCAGACCGTGAGGAAATCTTTGATGCTGCTTACTATCTTCCAATGCTAATTGTTTCTGTGATCTAGCCAGTATAAAGTATGTGAAGAACTCCTCTAATTATCAACATTAACAACTTTCTTGGCATTTATCTGCAGGACAAGATTTCATGTCCACTAATCAGCTAAGGGAAAATAAATACAAGGCATGAGAAAGCAAAAGAGGCATGAGAAAGACTAAAGTTAACAAAGGAGAACCGATAAGCTCCCAGACGCAGGTTTTGTCATTTCAAGCCCAGGGACAGTTACAATGATCAGGAAGACTACTGTTATCAGCTGTGGACTTAAAAGAACTTGTGAAAGCATCTTTTAGAAATCTCCAGCTTCACTACGGAACAGAATAGTGCCATTTCTTCCTACATTCTGGTACCGATCCTGTCAATGCAATTTCAAACTGATGGAAGGACTAGGTTAGCTTTTTGTGGCTTCTTAAACTGGTGACTCATTTTCAGGTGACACACCTGGAATTCCTCACACAGTTTACAAATGAAATCTACTCAGACAAGTCTCCATTATCTTTATTTTATGCAATATATTTTTTCAAAAAACTAATATAAAGCCTAATATTAGCCTTCATGTCTACCAATTCAAGGTCTTTTTCAAACCTCATTTATTCATCCAATGTGTAGATTCCACATTGGTTATTTGCAAAACTGAAACTATGCCTCCAAAATCTGTAATAACACAATGAACTGAACATAAGCACAGATAATAACCTGGAGCATTCCACATAAGAACTGTGCTTTGGGGGCGCCTGGGTGGCACAGCGGTTAAGCGTCTGCCTTCGGCTCAGGGTGTGATCCCGGCGTTATGGGATCGAGCCCCCACATCAGGCTCCTCTGCTGTGAGCCTGCTTCTTCCTCTCCCACTCCCCCTGCGTGTTCCCTCCCTCGCTGGCTGTCTCTATCTCTGTCAAATAAATAAATAAAATCTTTAAAAAAAAAAAAAAAGAACTGTGCTTTGATGAGAGACCATATCAAATAAGGTGCTTTTAAAATAAAAGCAGGTGGTCTAAAAATAATCTAAAATAGTTGGGATGGGGGCGCCTGGGTGGCACAGCGGTTGGGTGTCTGCCTTCGGCTCAGGGCGTGATCCCGGCGTTATGGGATCGAGCCCCACATCGGGCTCCTCTGCTGTGAGCCTGCTTCTTCCTCTCCCACTCCCCCTGCTTGTGTTCCCTCTCTCGCTGGCTGTCTCTATCTCTGTCAAATAAATAAATAAAATCTTTTTTAAGAAAAATAAATAAATAAATAAAATAGTTGGGATGCTGCCTGTGTAATATATTTGTCTAATAAAATGGTGTGATGGGGGGGAACCAGAGACCTTAACAAATCTTCCAGATTTATGTATTTATTAGGAAAAAATTAACTGGTTTTGGTTATAAATCCACTTCATATTCTTAAGCTATTAATTACCAATAAATAAATGAAAGAAATAGAAGGTGTTAGTGGTAAACAGTACTGCTAGGGAGGCTCTGTGTAAGTGCAGACAACACCTGTTGATCCAACTACATGTTTAAAAGAAAACTCAGCCACTGGACAGGTTCCACCTGCAGGAGAAAAAAATGCACTGTTGTATAAGGATACTGTGGTTTTCTTGGATATGTTCAGGGTAAACAGCAGCTCAGCCATTCTGTCCTCACTCTGTATTTACTATTCACTATTCTCAAACGCAGAAGAGGAGAAAAGTTTGAGTATCAGTGTGTAGCAAGAACAAGAACTGATAAGCCTGGTGTTCCAACTGGTGTTGCACAACTAAATTTCTCCCCAGAGCCCAGAGACTCTAAAAAAGCAATATGAAAGTGTATCATGTTCCCTCCAAGTACTGGGAACTTTTACATTAACATCCATGGCAAATCGGACTGGACAAAACAGTCCCGAAATAAAGGGTGGCTCAGTAAAGCAGCTCTCTGCGTATCACTGATAATGAATGAGTAGATGAGAGTACATTAAAATAGTAGTAAAAACTTAAAAAGAAGAAATCTTTTTGAATTTTAATCCAGAGAGAGAGAGAGACTGAGGAGAGAGAATAAGGAAAAGAAGAGGGGTGTAAAAAAAAGAAAAGGAAGTTGTTAATACACCACTAAAACTTCTTAAAAACACAACTGTTGGATCAACTCGAAAAACCAAATTAAAGCAATACAGAACCATGAGCCATCAGCAGGTCCAGTGTATCTCAGTGTGGCCTGAAGGCCCACGGGGCACCACTCTTTCGGGGGGGCCCAGAGATCAACCCATTTTCCTAGTAACAATAGGACACTGTTGCCTTTTTCATTACAATGACATCTGCATGGTCGGTGCAAAAGCAGTGGTGAGTGAGCCTCAGCATGAATCAAGGCAGTGGTACCAGACTGTCTTCAGAGGCTCTCTACTCTTCACTGCCACATACTCACAAAAGCAATCCAACTTTAAAATTATTAATTTTATGAATCTAAACATCCAAGTCCACTTGTTTTCAGTATTTGGTACAATGAAATGTGAGGCACACGAGAGGACTATAAATCAACCATCCAAGCATGCTAGCAGTCTGAAGGAAAGCATTGTGCGATCACACTTGAGTATCAAGCTCAACTAACCACTTTCATAGAAGACCGTCTTCATTAGAACAAACGGCTAACACCATGGTTTGGAGGCACAGATATCTGGCAGACATTTTCTGATCAGCACGGGAGTTCTGATCTGCTCCATTTCTGACCAGGCCAGTTCACCCTGCCTCAGGCATCATGGTGGGCCCCTGCTCTGGGGAGGTCACCATACTGACACCAAACTTACTGTAGACACCCAGGTGGCATAGCATACTCCTGTCTAAAAAGACTAATGAGCAGCTTCTGGTTAAGCTTTTTATTCCAAGAAGAGCCCAAGAAGAAGAAAAGGCCCCGGAAGTGTCCTTTCCAACTTTCTTCCTATTTTTAATGGAGATATGAACCCAGGAAACAAACAAGCCTTCCTGTGACCAGAAGAGAAAACACGGAGACAGAACATGGACATCTAAAGAAGGTGGAATAACACAACAGAAAAGCTAGGAACCCGCTGATAAAATTGAGCAGTGCAAAGAATGCTGGGGGTGGTGCCTGGGTGTCTCAGTTGGTTAGCGTCTGCCTTCAGCTCAGGTCATTATCTCAGGGTCCTGGGATCAAGTCCCACATCGGGCTCCCTGCTCAGCCGGGACTCTGCTTCTCCTTTTCCTTCTGCCTCCCCCACACTTGTGTAAGCACGTGCACGTTCTCGTTCTCACAATAAATAAATAAAATCTTACCAAAAAAAAAAAAAGGAATGTTGGAATTGCCAATCTGAAGACAGCCAGTTGAACAAAAAAACCAATGTCCTTTTGGTTTAATCTAATGCTAGTCAGATTTTCTGTTCTTTGTAGGCAAAAACATTCCAAAGAGATTAAACAGTAAACTTCCTTATTTAGTCCTAATTTAGCTCTCCCATGCACACTCTACCCACAAATACTAGTAAGTAGTGTCACACAGTCTTCTCGTTACCCAATGACTCTTCTACACCAAAGACAAATGGTTCTTCTTCAGAAACGGTTGATAAATATGGACCCCACTATTCTATATTTCCTACTCTCCAGAGCAGAAATAATTACTAAGATCTAACTGCGTAAGTATTTGCAAGAATCTCCAAAGACATGAAGAAATCCAAAAAGCATCCAACAAGCTGACTGACAGGTATCTTAAATTATCTTCGGTTTACCACAGTATTCTGCTTTCAAGAACAAAACAGTATTTTCAGGGACAGATGTCTTTATCGACTTTTCTGGAATCCCCTTTTGGCAAATACAGAGGTTGTACACTCAAAAGCATACGAGCACTAGAGAACGCATCGAAAATGACAAAGGTGGGCTAAGGTTAAAGAAAACTGGAAACTCAAGAAACACTCCACTTCAAAGGAACATCTGCTACTTGAGGTCAGCCAATTACTGCTACATGGGAATGAGGTGCCAGAATTGCCCCATCTTCCAATTTTGGAGGAAAATTAGAAATCTAGACTACTTTTGCAAAGCTCCAATATTTGTGTCACATTGGCAAAGATTTCAAATAGACAAAACAACACAACCTGGGCCAAAAACCCCACATTTCCAGGCTTGTTCTTCCCTACTGATAGCGAGTACATCACTTTAAGGTCTGATATTTAAATAATGATGGCCCAAGAAAATTCTATTAAAACTCAATACATGGTTCAAGAAACTTCAGGATTAATTCAAAAGGTATACTTCAAATGTGAGTCACACAAACTAAGCACCCATCTCCTGTGTGGTAACAGGGCTCTGCTATTCATGCGCTTACCTCCAGGAGCAGAAGGGTCTCCTGTTCAGTCCATTCTCTTCCAGCACTAGCACCTTTACTCTGAAGAAACAAAACCAGAAATTAGGTACTCGTTTCCTAAGGGCTGAACATGGAGCTCAGCACAAGTCCCTTCTATGTAGAGGGGGCTGTTTTATGCAAACCATGAAATAAGTCCCTGAGCAACAGGGATAAAACACTTTAGGACCCTAAACATCCAACAGAAAGGCAGATCTATGTCAACGATTTCTTGCTGTCCAACAAGGACTCATAGACCATTCAGATATATTATTTCTGTTTTTTTGATATTTAAAGATACCTTTGAAGCTACAAAGGCTACAATATTTAAATGCATGCCATGAACTGGCTATGATATTATACATAATACAAATATTTGGTGTAACTTCAAAGAAGTACTTTTTCCAAGATTCAAAGACAAATCGCTCTGAGGGACTCTTAATTCCAATTGTAACAAGTTCATATTCTCAATTTTAACAGCTCTGGATTAAAATAATCACCAAGTGATTCTTTAAACTTCAAATCACTCTTTCTGTAAGAATCCCTTTAATTGCCAATTCACATAAGCATGGGAGTAGAAGAAAGCCGACTTTGTATCATGTAAAAATTAAGATTTATCAGTTGATTCATACTTCGTGAGTTGGTAGGTCCTACTCCATTCATAGACTGGCAGAGAACTGGATGTGTGGTATACCTGACATTATTCTTCATCTATAAATGTTACCAATTCTAACATATCCCTTCTCTGAAAACTCTACTTCGGGAAATTACAATTTAAAAAATGAAGAGAAAATTTCTATGGCCTGTTATTTCCTTGATTGTGACAATAAAGCTTTTCAAGTTATTTGACTCAACCTTTCTGCATAACTCTGCTATATACTGTGGGTAAAAATTAAATTATGACTTGCTAGGTTTCCATGGTATTCAATACATACCATTCTGAAATTATTGCAAAAAAAATGTACTAAAAATAACTAGTCCTTTAACTAGAGAATAAAGGGGAATCTAAGCATTGTAGAATTCAAGGCCTACAGCATGACTCTGTGAGAGGGGAAAAAATGCATATAGTTATAATTCACAATACATTGTTCAGATTCCTTAAGGATTACTTTACAACAACCAATGTTCATCTTTTAGTGAACCAACCTCAGAAGTGACCATCAATTAGATTTGGAGCTCCGGGAGGAACAAAATTCATTAACACTTGACCCAAGTCCTGAAGAAGGCAAACCTGACTACAGGAAAGATCTGTTCAAGCTACGTATGACGGCATTTATTGGGTACGTGCGCAGCGAGCACTTCTCCACCTCTCAGCCACAAAGGATAGTTTTTCCTCTTGATAAAAACTGGTTCTGGGAAAAGTGCATAATCTCAACAGAGCCCATGAGATGTCTGTGAGGATTTTTGCATGACTTTAGAAATTTTTTCTTTTGTATTTATTGGGGTAGAATGTATCTACGATAAAATACCCAAATCTTTGGTGTACAGTCAAATACAATTTCACATATATACCCATGTAATGACCACTCAAATCAACATCCAAGGGGTCTCTCCTTTAAACCTCCAGCTGATAGCAAGCCACAGAAGTACACACTGTTCTCAATTCTATAATCATAGGTTAGTTTTTCTTGGATCTGAACTTTGTAAACCATTCAGTATGAGTTTGTGGGTCCGGCTTAATATTATGTCAATGACATTCAACCACACTCTTTACACGAAGGAAGTTAATTCTTTTCATTTCTGTGTTAATACTACATTGTTTGAATAAACCACAATTTATCCATCCATATCCATGCTTGACTGATCACTGTTTACAGTTTTTGGCTATCTTAGATAAGGCTGCTAAGGACACTCATGCACATTCTTTTATATATTCATTCTTTTTTTAAACTCATTTATCTTATTTATATAGCCAGGAGCTCAGTGACTGGGTGTGTTTATATATATATATATAGCTATAACAGTGTTCCCTCTACTTCTATTTCCTGGAAGAGTTTATATAGGTTGGTATTATTTCTTCCTTAAATGTTTGGTCCTGGGACGCCTGGGTGGCTCAGTCGGTTGGGAGTGTGCCTTTGCCTCAGGTCATGATCCCAAAGTCCTCGAGTCCCACATCGGGCTTCCTGCTCAGCAGGGAGCCTGCTTCTCCCTCTGTCCTGCTGCTCCCCGTTTGTGCTCTATCTCTGACAAATAAATAAATCTTAAAAAAATTGTTTGGTACAAATCATCAGTGGAATCACCTGGGCCTACAGTTTTGTATTCAGGAAGGTGTTTCACTATACATAGATACAACCGATACAAGGCTATTCAAGTGCATTACTTTCCTGTGGCTACTGTAATCAAATTATCATAAATCTGATGGCCTAAAATAACAAAAATTCATTCTCACAGCTCAGGAGGCTATTAGTCCAAAATCAATACAACTGAGACAAAAAATTACAGTGTTAGCAGGGCCGCACTCCTTCTGGATGCTCTCGGAGAGAATTCATTCTACACCTCTTCCGCTTTCTGGTGGCTGCCTCAGAACTCCTTGGTTTGTAGCCACCTCATTTTAACCTGTGCACTTCCCTCTTCTTTTTTTTTTTTAAAGATTTTATTTATTTATTCATGAGAGAAATAGAGAGGAAGAGGCAGAGGGAGAAGGAAGCTCCCTGCAGAGCAGGAAGCCGATGCGGGGCTCGATCTCAGGACCCTGGGATCACGACCTGAGCCGAAGGCAGATGCTTAACCAACTAAGCCACCCAGGTGCCCTGTCCTTTCCTCTTCTGTCTGCAAATCCCTCAGCATTCATCTGTTATAAGATGTCATGGGGGTGCCCCGGTGGCTCAGTCAGTTAAGCCTGACTCTTGACTTTGGCTCAGATTATGATGATCTTAGGGTGGTGAGACTGAGCCCACATCAGGATCCATGCTGGGCAAGAAACCTGCTTAAGATTCTCTTTCTCCCTCTCTCTCTTTTCTGATCCATAATCTGTGTCTTTTCTTCTTGATCACTTCAGTTAAAGGCTTATCAAATGTATTGATCCTTCCAAATAACCATCTCCTTATTTCATTCATTTTCTACTGTTTTTCTGGTTTTGGTTTCTAGCTTAATTTTGTTGTGGTTAGCCAACCACATTTATTCCACACATATGAAATCATACAATTTTATAGTATCACTCCTTTAAAATTTCTTGAAACCAATTTTATGGCTCAGAACTGAATATACTTTGGTGAGTGTTCCCCAAGAACTTTAAAAGAATTGTGTTTTCAGGGCACCTGAGTAGCTCAGTTGGTTAAGAATCTTCCTTCAGCTCAGGTCATGATTGCAGGGTCCTGGGATCAAGCCCTGCCTCAGACTCCCTGCTCAGTGGGCAGTCTGCGTCTCCCTCTCCCTTTGCCCCTTCTTCCCCCACCCCAGCTCATGCTCTCTAATAAATAAAATCTTAAAAAAAAAAAAATGTGTTTTTGTTATTTTGCATAGAGCCTTCTATACCAAATAGGTCATATTGGTTCACAGTGTTGGTCTGTCTTCTAAGTCAGTAAACTTTCAATCTACTTGTTCTATCAATTACTGAGAACGGACTGCTGAAATTTCCAACTATACCTGTGTGTCTGCCTATTGCTCCTTTCTATTCTATCAGTTTTTGTTTTATATATTTTGAAGTTTTTTTTATAAAGATTTTATTTATTTATTCGACAAAGATAGAGACAGCCAGTGAGAGAGGGAACACAAGCATGGGGAGTGGGAGAGGAAGAAGCAGGCTCATAGCGGAAGAGCCTGATGTGGGGCTCGATCCCATAACGCCGGGATCACGCCCTGAGCCGAGGGCAGACACTTAACCGCTGCACCACCCAGGCGCCCCATATTTTGAAGTTTTTAAATTAACTGTACACATACTTAGGACGATTATGTCCTTTTGATTAACTCCTTTATCATTATGAAATATCCACGGTTTAATTCTAGTAAAATAACATGTCCTAATGTCTACTTTTGCTAATATTAACATCATGACTCTGGTGTTTTCTGTTTAATGTTTAGAAGGCATGTTTTTCCTCATTCTTATATTTTTATATTTCATGGGGATTTATTATAGACAATACATGCTTGTACTTAGTTTTTTATGCAACTTGACAATCTCTGCTGCTTAACGGGAATATTACAACCACTTATACTCAAGGTTGTTGTTATCCCCGTGGACATGTGTATACCTCCCATCTGGCTTTGTCTACGGGGCACATCTATCCCCTGCCTTTCTCATTCCTTCCCTCTTATGGAGTAATTTTTTTTGGAGTCTTATTGTCTTTATCTCCATTATTAACTTGTTGGTTACGAGTCTTTAAATATTCTACGATTCACAATACTCATGTCTAACTTGCCACAGTGTATCTTCAAATACTACCTTACATGCCCTATCTAGTAGCAGAACTTTAATGCAGTATACTCCCACTCTCCCCTCCTGTGCCTTGAGCCATGTGTGCTCTTTAACATTCACATGTTGTAAACCTAAAGGTATGCTGGTTATCATTCTTAGTTTGAATAGTCTATTACCATTTTTTAAAACTACAAATGAGAAGAAAAGCTCTTTTCATGGACACAGGTGTTGACCTCTGCTGGCACTCATCCTTCTTCACATAGATACAGGCCTCTTCCAAAATGCTTTCCCAAAGTATTACATAGTTTAACCGGAATCAGCATTTTGATCCCATTTCTGAAGGATATCAGTACTTGGACTTCATATAATTGTTTTTCTGCCATTTTGGTCATTTCTACACGTTATGAACCCCCGAAAATGATCACTGCTTCAACAGTCCACATTCCTTTATATTTAACCACACATTCATTCTTTTCCTTGGACTGCTTCCTTCCTAGTCATGTGCATCCGTCAGGGATCAGAGTCTTTCACCCTGAAAAACTTCCCTTGGGTTTCCTACCCTGTGTGCTAGTGATGCCTTCACACCTTTCTCAATGTCTTTACTGCCCTTTCACTCCTGAAAGGTACTTCTGCTGGAAACACAACTCCAGAACAACAGCTTCACCTTCAGCATTTAAAAATGTTATTATGCTGTCCCCTCTGGCTTCTGTCATTTCTGTTGAAAAGTCAGACATCAGTTTTATGATTGTTCCTTGGAATTTAATGTGTCCTTCTCCAACCCCACTCACGCCCCCACAATGTGGCTGTCTTTAAGATGTTAGTTTTTAAGGTAAGTTTAAGCATGATGTGCCTGAACATGGTTTCCTCTGTATTTGGATCTGTTCAGACTCTTATGAGTTACTTTTTTTTTCTAAACCAAAAATGTTTAGCCATTACATCTTCTAATATCACTTTCACTTCATTCTTTCTCTTCTTACAGGTCTCTAATGATAAACATGAATTCTTTTTACAGTAGCTCACCCGGCCCTTGCATTCCATTCTCTTTGTCCCCCTCCCTCACCCTCATCCAGTTTCTTTTTCTCTTGGTGCTTCAGTTTCAATATATCTACTATCCCGTATAGAGCTCACTAATAATCCTATCTTCTGTTGTGTTCAGCCTGCTGTTAAAACCATCCAGTGAGTTAATTTCAGGTGTATTTTTTAATATTACAATATTCATTTGATCCTTTCTATAGATTCCCATTATGTTGAAATTCTCCCCTTTTTCTTGTTTTAACATATTAATCACATAAAATATAAAATACCTATATTCTAACCATACAGAAGAAATAGTAAGATAAGTGATTGTTGTTTTATAAAATGCCAACAAGGTTAAGTAGAATGCGTACCTTCTTATACAATAGAAAGTTAAGTTTCTTATGAAAAATGACACTTTTTAGAAGGACAAAGAAGGGGACATGCTGAATTGCAGCCCAGCTGTGCCTAGAAAAATGTCCTTACCTTTGCTAAGGTTTTCTTGGAGTAAATGTCAGTTCGAAGACCAAAGTTCTGCAAGTCAATTGGTTTTTCCTTGTTCTTCTCAGGAAAATTTAACATCTGCTGAGCAGCAGGGACCTAGGAGTTGGAAAAATGATAAATGGCTGTATTAACCTCTACAAAGTCAAGGGGATAGAAGTTTTTAAAACATTGCTTAATACTAACACCTAAGGAGATTTTACAAAAAAAAAAAAAAAAAAAACCCACACCTTACCCACACCTTCACCCTACACTTCCAACATTTCAACATACTGTGTAAACACCATTTTTCTGCCTCTTTTAAATCCCAGAGAAAACAGACACGTTTTCTTTAATATGCTCTCCCATTTCATGTGAAGAACAATTTATACTTTAGACTCATGTTATGCTAACTTAAGGCTTTATAAAATCTGGTTGACATACTCATCTTTTCCAGAATATGTGTACCGATGTCCACTTTCCAAATGTTAGGAAGGGGAAGAAGTCTCACACAATCAGTGTATAGTGTAATAATAATACCTAATACTAGTTTATTAGTGTAATGATTACTAATACCAGAATTATAATAATAGTAGTGTAACAATTAAGTTACCTGAGGTGATCGAAGATGTAGAGGCACAAGCCCAGAGGGGGTATCAGCTAATACATTAAAATGAGGAGTAGGAGGAGGTCCCATTGCCATGGGTCGACTTTCTGGATCCACTTGGTAATTAACAAGTCCCCACTGCTCCAAAAAGGCATGAACCCTGGAAGATCAAAGCTCTGAAAGTTAAAATCTAGAGAACGTACCCCAACTCCTACGTAACCATCATACATTTCATTAAAAAATAAGAACACTTGGGGCGCCTGGGTGGCACAGCGCTTAAGCGTCTGCCTTCGGCTCAGGGCGTGATCCCGGCGTTATGGGATCGAGCCCCACATCAGGCTCTTCCGCTATGAGCCTGCTTCTTCCTCTTCCACTCCCCCTACTTGTGTTCCCTCTCTTGCTGGCTGTCTCTATCTCTGTCGAATAAATAAATAAAATCTTAAAAAAAAAAAATTAAAAATTAAAAAAAATTAAAAAAAAAATAAGAACACTAAAACAAGTAAACATTCTCTGTAGGCTATGAACCATCACAAAGTTAACTGACAAGTTCGGTTTGTTGTAGGAGGGACAATTTTTATAAACTCAATGCTGACGGCACAGGACCCCAAAACCTAGTTCACAAAGCCTAATTATTTCAATCACAGAAATAAGAGAAGAAATGTTAAGTCCATAGTGAAAGAACTCACACACAGGCCAAATTCAAACAAGGAGATACACGTTTGATTTGTTTCTTTAGACAGATCTATAGCGTACAGAGCTTATCCACTCTCCAGCTCAACTCACTCTCCATCCCTGGTCATTTTATGATTTCATGATAAAATAAAAGATGTCAATTGTAAAATCTTAAAATGAGGAGAAAGCGCCAAGGTATTAAATACATTCTTTCAACCCCTAAATAAAAGACATCTGATTATGGTATTTTATTAACAAAGACAACATTGAGTTTAATGGGTCAAACATGAAACAGCCATGCATCAGTAACCACCTGAAGTGAAGCATCTGAGAAAAAAGCAGCGTTTTACCTCATCACAGCACACACGTCTCCGGTCAAGTTCCTCCGACAAGCAGTGCTGGTTAAATACTCTTGGGGGTTTAGGCGATATGTGTCAATCATAAAATTTCGATATGCCAAGTATCTAAAAAGCAGTGGCAAAATTCATAAGGTGGACACACATCCCTAAGAAATAATAGCTCATAGAGCCCAAAATCATCCTATTCCTCACAACCAAATCCAGTAAAAAGTTACTATTCCAACCAACAACAGTATTGAGTATTTACAGTCATGAATGTAACCAAGGATAAGAACCCCTAATACGCAAAACAACTATTTACTAATATTTAACAACAATCAGTAAAATGGAGTAAAACCTGATGAAGTTATTGTGAAGTAACACAGGGGCGCCTGGCAGGCTCAGCTGTAGAACATGCAACTCCTGATCTTGCGGAGGTGAGTTCGAGACCCACACTGGGCACAGAGTTTACATTAAAAATAATAATAATAATAGCAGTAGTAACAATGTGAACTAACATAAATACAAAAGTGGTCACAGGGCTGAGTGGATAAGTCCTTAGTGCCCTGCAGAATTTGCAAATAACACCTGGTTACTTAGGCTGTCTCCCTAACTACTGTGTATCCAGTCATAATTCATTTAAACCTCACAATTCTCCATAAAGTAGGATGTACTATCATCTCATTTATCAATGAGCAAACTAAAGCACAGAGTGATTAAAGAATGTGTCCTGGACCACAAGGCTGGTTAAGCATGGAGCTAGAATTCCACATGGGCAGGGGAGGCGGGTGCCGCTCGGGAATCTATGCTCTTAACACATGCTGCATCTCATTTCTAGATTCCTCCTAGAGCCACATGTGGATCTGGCCCCAACAATGACTGTATACCCAGCTAGGCGAGGACTAGAACCCATGGGGCCAAAATAAAAGCTAAGACAAGAACAGATCAAAAAAAGGAGAGAAAAACTGATCATAGCAGATTTCACAACATACTCAAGCATTTCTGCGATAAAATATTTAAAACAAGAGTGTTGAAAAGCTAGAGACCCAGCAAAAGTTCTTGCCACAAAAGTAAAACAAAAGTCTGGCAGGTTAAGGGTAGCTACATCAGGGTAGAAAAGGTACACTGCTCAAAAAAGGTCTTGTATTAAGCACAGGCGGATAAACAAAGACCTAAAGGTAAATTTTTAAATTTAAGCTGCCTAAAACACTAAACTATGCTTGTAAACAGAAGACTGCCAAGAACTGTAGGTATTTACAAATGCTGGGCATCGGCACATTAGCTAGAAGAATATACCATGTCTAACTAGATGGAAAAACTAAAAGGGTTTCTTATGCCAACTCTCTGATTATGCTTTCAAATGAAACCTTATAGCTTTGTTATGGGAAGGCTGGAATTATCTCTGACATCTAAACTTAAAATCTCAAACTATCATGGACAATCTATTATAAGAAAATATTTATTATTCAATTATCTATATTCTAACATGTTCTATGTGGAAAATGATCCTTCTCTGACAATTTAAACAAGAGACATCTATTTGTGAAGTCACATGAGCATAACAAACAATGAATTAATACTACAGAGATAATATACAGAAAGGTATTTTCAGGGGTGCCTGGGTGGCACAGCCGTTAAGCGTCTGCCTTCGGCTCAGGGCGTGATCCCAGCGTTATGGGATCGAGCCCCACATCAGGCTCTTCCACTATGAGCCTGCTTCTTCCTGTCCCACTCCCCCTGCTTGTGTTCCCTCTCTCGCTGGCTGTGTCTATCTCTGTCAAATAAATAAATAAAATCTTTAAAAAAGAAAAAAAGAAAGGTACTTTCAGTATGATAGGTGCGCATTTATTTTAGGAGAAAGTGTTTCCAGAAAATGTGATTTCAGGGTCACCAGGCAAAGGCAAAAATACTTCCTGACAAGATTCTTCCATCCAAGTTTCTGTATTTCCAATGCAAAAGCACAACAATGCTTTATGTAATTAAGATCAATTTACAGGCAGCTATGTCATCATATTTGACATTCTTTCTATTACTAGTCATTCATCAGGAAAATAAGATAAAGATCCCACTTTCTCCTAAATTATTATACATACATATATATTATATCATATGTATATAATATATATAATCTATAACATATATGTACACAAGGTGGGAACTGTTAGGGAGAAACCTGAACCCATTTTAGTGAATGCCTGTTACCAATCTTTGCTGTAAGAGCTGACATGCATGTGGTTCAAGGTTGTAGGTTCAAAATGCAAATGAAAGAAGAACAAATCTGGAACAATTTCCTCTACAACAAGAAATTCTGTGTGGCTGAAATATGAACACTGTTCTGAATGGAATGGAACGGAATCTGAACGGAATAACACATTTGCAAACTTCCACACATTAGCAAAAATGAACTCAGAAGTACCCTTTTAAAAGCCCCTGCCCAACACATTCAAATGAACAGTTTTTCTAGACACTGGCCCCTTCTGAAGTAAGTAATAGTATCAGAATTACACCTTCACATTTCACTCACATTTCTGGAGTCTTGGATTTGTTTTTTCCATTGAAGAACTCAGGAAGAGCGCGCCGTTCAATCACGTGAATACTGGGGAATAAAAAATTAAAAGTCCTCTTAGAAAAATGAAATCTTGAAATTTAAGCTAAGTTTAATTTTCAAAGTAAAACTGATAAATCCAAAAACTGACCATTATTTTCAAAAATTAATGGCTTGCAGAAGTTCCTATGTATTAGCAGCATATGATAAAGTTAAAGAAAGCTTTCCCTCTCTCACCCTCAAGACTTATAGTTTTTTTATTCCCATACCCAAACTCAAAAACTTCTACCAACACATTGAAAACTATACGTTCTATTATGTTCTTGACATTAATACATCATAAGTAGATGATGAGCCACAAAATACAAAGAGTTCTTTGGAAATGGACAGACATCACAGCAGCTGGCACGGCAACACACCGATGAAGTGAACTATTGGCCAAAAGATGATGGAATTTACAACAGTCTCCTGCGCTCTTAACATCAATGTGCCCCTTTGTCCAGCCCTCAGAAACTTTGTGCTAAACTGAATTTTTTTTTTAAGATTTTTTATTTATTTATTCGACAGAGATAGAGACAGCCAGCGAGAGAGGGAACACAAGCATGGGGAGTGGGAGAGGAAGAAGCAGGCTCCTAGTGGAAGAGCCTGATGTGGGGCTCGATCCCATAATGCCGGGATCACGCCCTGAGCCGAAGGCAGACGCTTAACCGCTGTGCCACCCAGGCGCCCCTAAACTGAATTTTTTAAAAGATTTCAGTAATCTACTGCCTTTAAAAAGGTTATAGAACTAATTTTTAATATTGAGATAAAGGCACTGATAATTTTATAAAATGTTAAAGGCTTATCAAGCACTACAGAGACCAGGTAAAAATCAGGCCTAATGCACTGCACAAATGACCCAACTGTATATCTCTTACAAAGGTTTTGACACATACTAATCAATGTTTTTACTGAGAACACCTTCTAGTTTCTCAGTGGCTTTCCAGATATGCAACATGTACTGGTTATGCAGGGAAGAGTAAATCAATAATCTGTGAACATAACTAAAGGCATCGGCTGGCTGGCTTAGTCAGTAGAGCATGTGACTCTTGATCTTAGGGTCCTGAGTCTGATCTCCCGTTGGGTACAGAGTTTACTTAAAAAAATAAAAAAAGCATTCACTCTTGTATTATTTGGGAACATTTAAATTGTTTGAATGGGGATCTGTACTGCCAAATACTATAAATATAATGAATTACCTGAAAACTTCTAGGAAGATAATTTCTAAAATGAATTAATGTTACATAGATATGTGTAATGATTTTACAAGTTTTACTATAAAAATAGCTGTAAACAATTAATTATATAGCTCAAATACACCTCTCATTGTTTTATTTTAAAAGTTAGGAAGCCCACAAAAAACACAATTTCTATATTCACCAAGAGCAAAACACACACACACAAATGTTTAACCCCAAACACTTTCTTTTCTGAATTGCTGGGAGCTGACTCCTTAGGTTCTGAGAATGAGTCAGGAAGTGGGGTGATAAGAATCAGAAAACCTGAGTTCTTCCAACTCTCCACTGCAACAGTGAAATGCTTTCACTGACACACAGTACTTGTCTTTATCCATAAAACAGGGATGTGACTTACACCTCCACTATCCATAAGAGCAAGCTATGGGACATGCAATGGTTATGATGCAAATGAGTGTTTCTGCAACCTGTAAAAACTTACCAAGTTATATATACTGTTATGACTGCATTTTTTTTTAATTTTAGAGGAAAAGAACACTAGTTTCTCAAGTATGTCCTTTTAAACCATTCTGAATCTGAAATGTAATTACAATTACCAATAGTGAGACTGAGACGCTTCCAAATTTAAAAATACACATCATCAATGTAAAGAAGATTGACCTTCAGAGAAGAGCTATATACTTATTCTGTCCCAGGTTCTTTTTATTCAAACCATTTAGGAATGGCATTCAGAGTTGATCTCAAAGGCATGCAGAAAAGTCTCAATGTTAGAGTCATACTTTGTGGTTTTTAGAAAAAAGTTAGGTATATATCCAAGTGAATCATCCACCCTATTCTTTTAAAATGCCTTCTAAAGATATATATATATATGTCCAAATGCACGTATTAAGACACATATATGTATAGAGACACACATACATAAAATCACATTTATCCTTAAAGAAAAATAATGTTTAACAACTGAGAGCAAGCAACAGATCCAAATAAGACCACAAGATTCCAAGTAAGGGCAACATCATTAGAGTTAAGTGTACAACTTTCTAATGAAAGTACCTTAAAGAAGCTAACTGCTTGGAGGGGTAAGTTCTGGTACATATATTTAAAACTAAAAAGCCAAATAAAAATCAGCCTGATATGAAATAGTCACACTTCGTAAGTAATCAACAAATAAGATATACAGGACTCTAACGGCACTCCAATGATGCCACATTGCTGTGGTAAATGACAGGGAAGATGCTGAGGAAGGTGTTTTCTTAAACTTTTCTTATTAAAGATTATTTATTTATTTGAGAGAGAGAGAAAGAAGGAGCAGGGGGAGGGACAGAAGCAGACACCCTGCTGCACAGGGAGCCTGATGCAGGGCTCGATCCCAGGACTCCTGGGATCATGACCTGAGCTGAAGGCAGACGCTTAACTCACTGAGCCACACAGGTGCCCCATTCTTTTAACTTTTTATACATGAAAAGCCTCTTAACGTTAAAAATATTTCCTACTGGGGCACCTGGCTGGCTCAGTCAGTAAAGCATGTGACTCTTGATCTCAGGGTCATGAGTTCAAACCCCACACTGGGTGTAGAACTCACTTAAAAAAAAAAAAATTCCTATTAAGATGAAGCCATTAGTAGGTAGTGAGAGGAGTTCTTTTTAAAATGTATTTCTTTAATGTATTTTTTTTTTAAGATTTTTTAAAAAAATTTTCAATAATCCCTACACCCAATGTGGGGCTCGAACTTACAACCCCAAGATCGAGAGTTGCACCACTCTACCAACCGAGCCAGCCAGGCATCCCTAATATTTTAAAATCATATAATGAATGCCGGTATTTTAAAATTATTAAATACTTATTTGCCTGTCTGAATTGTAACTGATTCTAAACGAGTTAAGTTTAAACTGACAAAATTTTACAATCCCTAGGTACAACGCAACTTAGTTTCCATCCCTAAACTGCTCTCTAAAGAACACATTCCAAAGTGAAAATAGAATCACTTTTCATCTCCCTTCATCCATTTTATTAAAGATTTTATTTATTTATTTGATAGAGGGAGAGCACAGGGAGAGTGAGAGGAAGAAGCAGACTCCCTGCTGAGCAGAGAGCCTGATGTGAGGCTCAATCCCAGGACCCTGAGATCAGGACCTGAGCTGAATGCAGACACTTAATCAACTGACCCACCCAGGCTCCCCCGCCCAACTGTTTTTTTTTTAAGATTTCCCTTCATTCAATTTGACAGTGATTAGTGATACAGGGATTTGGGCAGGGAAGTTCTCCCACGCCTAAGTACCATACTCACAGGTGTACATGGCCCACTCACCAGTTATAATCAAACCATGATGCATAACTAGGAATAATAATGTGATTGGTCTGCTCTGTCACATTATCTTCTCCAGGGTCAAGTGAGCGACTCTGATCACCTTTGCTAGGATCTTCATCTTCCTACAGAAAAGAAGCCAGAGTTTAGAGAAACAGAGAACTACAGGACATAAATAGCCACTTTCAAGCTGCTCATATTAGACCATAAAATAAAGTTACCTGATTCCGTTTCAAGGCTCAGAAAAACAAATTTCAATTAAAAACAGCCTTTCACAGTTTTTAAAGTACCTTCATAAGATGTCCAAATGACACTGTAGATTCTTCCCTTTTACAGATGAGGTAATCAACTCAGAGAAGGCCCGAAACTTTTCCCACAATAGCTTGCTTCTTACTTGGCCAATTTTTTCTAATCCTGGAGTCACAAAACTAAATTACTAGTTCTCAAGTTATTTTTTAGAAGGTGACTCAAGGACACTAATGAGGCATAATGGCATGCCTTCCCCATCCCAAATATTGATCAGTAAGTATCTGCTAGTGTCTATATGCACCTTATCTTATTCATTCCTCACAATAACAGCAGGTATTATCACCTCTTTTATGGATGAGAACATGATGCACAGAGCCAGTAAATTATAAACAGGGTATAACTTCAGAAAAGCCAGTATGAGGGCCTACACTCTCAATCACTTTCACTACTGAA
Organism: Ailuropoda melanoleuca; assembly: GCF_002007445.2. Classification (NCBI taxonomy): domain Eukaryota; kingdom Metazoa; phylum Chordata; class Mammalia; order Carnivora; family Ursidae; genus Ailuropoda; species Ailuropoda melanoleuca. The sequence goes on from NC_048221.1 coordinate 16,659,419, forward strand.
AGCTCTGATTTTTATCAGATTTATGGAAGCTTTACATACGATTCCACCTAAAGACCTGGACTGGCTAATACATTAATTTAAAAATCATTGCTTTGGGTCAAAACCCAAGAACATTTTTTATGCTACCAGTAAAGAGTAATAATAACTACTTTTAAATAATCCTATCATGTAATACACAGTTTATATTCAAATGGTTCCAATTAACCCAGAAATGCCCTTTATATATTTTTCTCCCCAAACCAGAACCTGATCAAGGAATCCACATTATAGGATACTCACATCTCTTTAGTTTCCTTTAGTCCCTGACTCCCTTTGGGGGAGGGGGAGATTTACGACACTCAAATGTTTCAAAATTCCAGACCAAATGACTTATGCAATATCTTATACTCTCTATTTATCTTACTGATTCTTCATAATTAACTTCTGATCAAATATTTTTATCAAGGATACCACAGGAAGTAAGTTTTCGGACATTCAGATATTTTCCAATTTTCTATAGTTATACCATTTACCTATCAACCTTTCATCTGTGGTATTTTACTGTTTTTATTCTTACGAAATTTTTTTCAATTAAGAACCAAATTTTGAATCGTACTCTTATACTGGTTCCATAGTTTAATTTCTACCTTTAATTCATCAAATTTATAGTATTTGTAGTGAGAATCTAATGTTACTGCCTAGAAACTTAAGATAATAATTTTCTTAAGATCAATGAATATAGAAAAAAAATGTAATGTATGAAAGCCCCAAGGAAACTCTGCTTGTTACTTAAATGATGTTGAAACAATTTTGATGACAAAGGTAAGAAATGTTATTTCCCAAATCAGGGGAGCTAGTAAAAGATATGCTCATGGTTAATGAGTTTTTAACAAGTAGGTTTCACAAACTCAATTAGAACACAAAAAATTTCCTTTATGCAGGAAAACCAGGGAAAGATTGGCACTGCAATTAATAAAAGCCAATAGTCCATGATTTAATTATCTGAACGAGGGAACACACTGGATGACATTATGGGACCAGCTATTAAGAATAACTACTTCTAACCAGTTTTGATCTCAGTTTTACAACAGACTTGGCCTTGGTTTCAAGATACCCTCTGCCCCTGGCATAAAAAAATATATATACAGGTCAATTGACTGGCTTTTTATTTTGGTCTCTTTTACTACCACACAATAGTATTTAACTAAATGATGACATTGTCTTACAAATATAACATCTGTTAATGGTTGCTAAGCAGCTCTTTAACTAAAAAGTCTAATTTTAAAGAAAAAAAATCATAGGGGTGCCTGGCTGACTCAGTCAGTGGACTGTGCGACTCTTGATCTTGGGGTCGTAAGTTTGAGCCCCACACTGGGTGTAGAGCTTACTTAAAAATAAAATCTTTAGGGCGCCTGGGCGGCTCAGTCAGTTAAGTGCCCAACCCTTGGTTTTAGCTCAGATCAGGATCTCATGAGTCCTGAGATTAAGCCCCATATCGGACTCTGCACTCAGTGGGGAGTCTGCTTGAAGATTCTCTCCCTCTGCCCCTCACCTCACTTGCGCGTGCATGGTCACTCGAACTCTGTCTCTCTAAAATAAACAAATCTTTAAAAAATAAAATAAAATCTTAAAAAAAAAAAGAGAATCATAAGAACAATTCAGTTAAAGAGCCTTATGTAGATGAGTTTCTTGAAAGTTTTCAGGGAACCCCTATCATAAATACGTTCATTCCTTGAATGTATAAAAAACAACAATAAATGTCAATTTGGGGGATTTCTCTAACTCAATGAAAAAGAACTATCCATTTTCAGCAAAGTAAGGGAGTTATTTCAAGGGGATTGTTATTTCAAGATTAGGGGTTAGCTACACTTAACGCACTCAAATATGACAGTCTGAATAAACAATGGGCCATTTACCAAAAAAGAAAGTCAAATCCTGCCTTAAATCTAACATCTTTCAACAACGTAATGACTGCTATGTCTCTACCACAGGACTGATGAAACAGGAAGCTGCTGACTGTGAGGGCTTCCGAGTCTGCTCAAAGGCTGTGGGCTGGAGATGTACGCACAGAAATGGAAGTGAGAAAATCCAGGCAATTGACAGGGGCCCTGCTTACCTGTCCTGTCAGAGGACACCTGGAACACTGCAGTCAGCTCTGACTACTACCTTGCAACCAGAACCAGAAATTACAGCATAAGAGGAACACTACATGAGAAGATAGAAATTTCCTTTCAATAAAGTTTTCAGAGTTAAGAAAAACAAATTATTTCAGGGTGTGCTAAAGAAAAAATCAGAAGGGCCTCAAAATCGAACATTTCTAAGGACACTTCTAATCAGTGTTCCTACTGCTCCATACACAGGACCCTCAGACAGCTACTTCTGCACCAGGCCTAACTAAATTGTTACCTTTCCTCCTGTTGTGACTGTTTCTTCATCCTGTTCATCTGTAAAATCAAAATAAAAGATTTATTTAAAAATCAGGTAAACGTTCTTCAGATTACTTGAAAACTTCAAGATAATTTTTAAAACTGTTACATACAGAGAAAAGGAAAGACATAAAGCATTACTAAAGCAAATCCACCTCTAGTAATTAAGTAAATTGAAATTGTACACAAAAGCACAAAGGTGAGCAGAACTTCAAAGCATTAATAATTAAAAATTTCCAACAACAAGGAGTTTATAATTAATTACTCCTTAGGCTACTATCTTAGTTATGATCTTGCTAATAAAAGGTAAAGGACTTGATTACGGCTCTTGCCTCCTGAGACTTGATGAAACAAAGTAATGACATTTTGGATCTCAGAGGAAATGAGTGAAGGAAATGAGAGGTAAAGAAAAGACATGCACATCAATCACTAGAGACAAAGTCCTGGTAAGAATGTTAATATATTCTGAGGATAGAGGACTCCAGGACATAAATGCTGGCCTTGCAAAAGAACAAGAGTAAACCCAAGTATAATTTAAACATGGCAGCTGATTTCCATAGCGAAAACTAAAAGTGCCAGTGTGGGTAATTGTTTATAAATGAATGAAGGCTGTGTGTACATTATAATGGGAAAGTTGATTAACTGAGACAGAGACCATATGGTCCACAAAGTCTAAAATATTTACTACCTGGCCCTTTCCAGGTTAAGTATACCAACCTCTACTTCAGAGAATATAAAAAGATCAGTAGTACATGAATAGGTAGTTTTCAAACTCTCAACTGTATTTCGTAGAGTGCCTCTACTAACATGCCAGCCACAGTCCAAATGCACACATTAAAGAAAAAGAAAAGTCCCTGTCTTCGTGGAGTTCACATTCCAGTTAGGAGCGGTAGGAGATGGAACAGAAAACACACAAAAGGTATCAGATGGTACCAGAGGAAAACAAATCAATATATTTTAGAGAGGGGCTGAATGGGTGGACCCTTTCAAATGAAGAGGGAAGCGTCTCTGAAAAGGTAACCTTTTAGCTGAAACACAAGGGAAGGACAAAGCAAGCCTTCCCCGGACAGGAAGCAGCCTGGTCAAAGGGCCGCAGGTGGGGCGGACCCGACGCCTTCACAGATCTCAAAGGCCACTAGAAGCATGAATAAAGGCTGGGAGAAATGAGCACAGCACAAGAGCAGAGTGCAGTGACACAAAGCATGGGCACGAAAGTGAGAGAGACCTGGACCTGAGTCTATGCTCTGTCACTTAACAGCTGTATGCTTGGAAACATTACTGAACCCCTCCAGGCTCCATTTCCTCATCAATGACACGGGCTAACACGGTTTTACAGTGAAATGCAAACATATGTAGAATGATACCCGGCAGGTACTCACGCAAAACAGAGACGGACACTGCCGCTTGATTTGTAAGTCAGACAAACACCTGCTAGCACGAATATGGGATTCACTGTGTGGTAAATAAATTATGGGCATCCAGCTCTGCACAGTGACTACTTTTATTCCAGGAAGTGACGAACAGAACTAAATAAGGTTGTCAAAATGAACTTTTTGTCCTTTGGATCTTGCTCAAACACACGATAAACAATTTCTCTCTAGATGGTAGGAACACAACCTAATGATCTCTCTCTGGTCAACATACGTACCGTTTAAATTTAGTTAAACAGATTTCTGTCCCTGAGGTAGTCTTGGTACCCAATGGAAATAGACTTCTGATAATACTAAAGTAGGAGGGACAGCTGTCCTGCTTCCTAAACAGTAATGATAAATGTTCTCTTCCTCATTCCAGATGTGGGCAATCACACTCTCACCTCAGCCCCTAGACCTTGACCTTCTGGAGATCTCAAGACAGAAAGGAAGGAAGGACTGGGGATATGCAGCTACGTGACACAGAAGGCAGAATACGGACCAGTGAAAACAGTAAACAGCTCTGCGACCAGGAAGTCCCGGTTGATGGATCAGTTACCGCTGGCATGGTTTAGAATATACCTACTGCAGAAAGCCAGATGCTTAAGTGATACATGGAGAGCCTGTTGGTCCCTGGATGAGAGGCCAGGACAACGGTTTCAAATTCCACAGACTCTAGCTCCCCAGCCGTGATGAGCAGCATCTTCAGCCACAATACCCTTACTATTTCGACCTCAAACTGTTCACGAAGGGAAGATCTCTTACAACCAGCACTAAAAATCTTAATCCAATTGACACTTCTATCCATTTCTTAAAACTGGCTTCAATTTGACTCCACTGATGAAGTCTATTATAAAAACACTCTAATATTTACCTCCAGTTCTAAAAGGACAATCATTACTACCTTAAAACTACAGATTGATTCCCTTTCAGGATATATACTTAAAAAATATAAACTATCGGGGCGCCTGGGTGGCACAGCGGTTAAGCGTCTGCCTTCAGCTCAGGGCGTGATCCCGGCATTGTGGGATCGAGCCCCACATCAGGCTCCTCTGCTATGAGCCTGCTTCTTCCTGTCCCACTCCCCCTGCTTGTGTTCCCTCTCTCACTGGCTGTCTCTATCTCTGTCGAATAAATAAATAAAATCTTTAAAAATATATATATAAACTATCATTCTGTTTAACAAATTGTCCCAGTGAAGATAATCAAATCTTAACAATCATTTACCCTGCTACAGTACTGAAAAGGCTGCATATAGCTAGTTTTGTTTTCCTGGCCTTTGATACAATGGTAAGTACCAGTTGTGGAACAGGCATTATAAAAACTTACAGAAAGTGGAAATTGTTAATAGTTATTAATATTCTATTAATAATGTTAAAGACAATTAAGAGAGGAATAATATTTTGACAGCTTTATTTTTCATTTACTATGTTGACCTAACACCATCTTTACATAAACTGTCATCAAGACAATTTCCTATTTCTACTTTTGACATAATCAAAAATGGAGTCATCCACTGATGTTAAATGACAGGCTTTAACCAGAGAAAGGAGAGTTTAGTGAAATGAAGTAAAAAAAAAAAAAAAAAACCCTAACCACCTACTCATAGCTGTCATCAAGAAACTCTGGGAAAGAGGCACTTGGGTGGCTCAGTCAGTTAAGCAGCTGACTCTTGATTCTGGCTCAGGTCATGACCTCACGAGTCCTGGGATGGAGCCCCACGTCAGGATCAGTGCTCGGCGGGGCGTCTGCTTGAGGATTCTCTCCCCCTCTTCCCCTCCCCCAGCTTACAAGCTCACATATGCGTACGCACGCTCTCTCTCTCTCTCTCTCTAAAATAAATAACTAAATCTTTAAGGGAAAAAAAAAAAGATCTCTGGGGGGGAAAAAAGAATCTCCGCAATTTGTCTGAAATTCAGAATTCACTTAGTGAGGAGATAGAGAAACTGAAGTCTCATTCTCCACATAAGGAAATCTCAAATACCCCTTCCAGATGTAAAATACCCTAAATTCAAACATTTAGTATATATGGAAAACACTAGGTTCTCCTTTGATTTTTTTTTAAAGATTTTATTTATTTGAGAACGAGTGAGGGAGAGAGCAACAGCGAGGGGAGAGGGGAGAGGGAAAGGGAGAAGCAGACTCCCAGCTGAACAGGGAGCCTGACATGGGTGGTGCTCAATCCCAGGATCCCGGGATCATGACCTAAGCCGAAGGCAGAAGCTTAACTGACTGAGCCACCCAGGAGACCCTCCTTTGATTTTTACGGGTGAAGAAAGAAACTGAGATCCATATATAACACTCAAGAACAAAGATGTTTAAAACTACCTCTATTTTTTTAAACTTAAACAAGTGACTACACTCCTCTTGTTTACCCAACAGCACATACAAGGATTATGCGTCACTTATGAAAATGTACTCTGTAACTTGTATATACTATGAGCAGATGATGTGATTCTCATTTTACACTATTTAGAAAGCTAGAAGAAATACTTTAGAAAATAAAGCATTTAAGAGTCAACAGACTTTTGTTCTAAAGATGCAAAATCAAATCAGTAAGAACGGGAAAAAAATGGATCACAGGAAATTAAATTTCCTGATATGGCAGCAAATGAAATGACAGTAGTGCTAAGGGAGCCATGGTCAACGTCTGTGCTGGACCGAAAAGGCAGCAGCAACTGGAAGCGACATCTCTCAGGAAAGAAAGAATTACCAGAGGAACTGAATCTTTGAGAAAGAAAACAACACAGAAGTGTACAGACTGTTTTGGTTTTTACCTAGATCTGCGACAGTTCCTCCTTTAACGGGTGTGTTTTCACTGTCTTTCTTTGGGTTCACTGGAAAGGAAAAAAAATCATGTTTTAGGGGGCGAGTTCTACTTTTTTAAAAAAGAAAACAGTATAAAAGATGACTGAAAACTACGTGAATCTCATTGTAAATCCGTCATCATCCAGTGTTCACCTTCATGAAAAACTCCAAGCCCAACACAGAAAGGTTAACATTTACTGTAACAGACTGCACTGTGTAATTACTTTGCCAACCACCAGTAGTTTTTCATGACAAAAGTACACAATACAAAAATACACGGAGTAAAACCTGAAAAGAACCTTTCAATCCCTCCCCCCAAAATATTTTTTATTACATTTTCTGTGCATTTGTTGATTCCCATTTTTGGGCCATTCATTTAAATGGAGGGAGAACGAATACCTTTTACATACCTATGTAGACTTCAAAACCTATCTTTTAAATCTTACAGAAATGTTATCCATACTGTGCTCTTCCTTAGCATTCTACTTTTCTCATCCAACAGTGTGCCTATATGACCTTTCCATGTTACGTATTTTTAGTTAAATTATATCTCTTTCATTTTCAATAAATCCACTGTGTCGATGGGTGGGTCATAAGGTGACTAGTCTTATATTAATGGCAACTTTGTTTATCTGCAATTTTTTACTGCAATGTAATCCACATTCTCTTATATTCACCTATAAGCATGCATATACTTACTTAAAATGAGAGCTCTGAAATTAAAACTGCTATTAGATGTACACATTTTAAAACTGAACAGATTTGGCCAAATTGTATTAAGTGGCTTCATCAATTTACACTTCCACCAACAGCATTTGAGAGTACCCACTTTCTCAAAGCATCAGTACTCTGGGAATCATCTACTTTCTAAGTTTTGAAAATCTAACGGATGAAAAATGTTCCTTTAATAATTTATATATAGTTGGGGCGCCTGGGTAGCGCAGTCGTTAGGCGTCTGCCTTTGGCTCAGGGCGTGATCCCGGCGTTCCGGGATCGAGTCCCACATCAGGCGCCTGCGCTGGGAGCCTGCTTCTTCCTCTCCCACTCCCCTGCTGTGTGCCCTCTCTCGCTGGCTGTCTCTCTGTCACATAAATAAATAAAATCTTTAAAAAATAACAATAATAATAATAATAATAATTTATATATAGTTAAATGAAGTTGAGCATCTTTTCACACATTTATGGGCCCCGAAGTTTGATAAAATTACCAGTACAAAATACTTTGTCCCTTATTCTATAGAGTGTAAGAATCTTTATACAAATTTAGAGTTCTAATTCTTTATTAAATGGCTAATAATTATTTCTCCCAAGGCTAATAACGCTTTCTTAAAAGTACATTAATATTTGGACGTTTACTTTTACATTTTTTTTTTAATTTGGCACTTTATTCCACCCGAAGCTTAAATTCTTATTTATGACACAAAGAACAGCACTAGTTTTTTTCCAGGAGTATTTATGGAACAGTTTGGTCTTTTCCCACAAATTGGCACTGCCAAATTCATAATAAATTAAATTGATAAACAAACATGGACCTAGAATGAACCAAACATTCTACTCTACTGATGGATTCAGCCATTCCTGTGTCCAAATCTTACTATGTCCTTTTTTTTTTTTTAAGATTTTATTTATTTATCAGAGAGAGACAGCCAGCGAGAGAGGGAACACAAGCAGGGGTTGTGGGAGAGGAAGAAGCAGGCTCCCAGCGGAAGAGCCTGACGTGGGGCTCGATCCCAGAATGCTGGGATCACGCCCTGAGCCGAAGGCAGACGCTTAACCACTGCACCACCCAGGTGGCCCCTTACTGTATCCATTAATACAGCTTTTACAGTTCAGTTAGTTATGTGTTAGGACTACCATCACCTTCATAGCTCTTTTACTTAAATATTTGGGGGGCACCTGTGTGGCTCAGTCAGAAGAGCATGCAACTCTTGATCTCACGGTTGTGAGTTCGAGTCCCACAATGGTATAGAGATCACTTAAATAAATAAACTTAATAAAATAAAATAAAATAAATAAAATATTAGGGGATGCTTGGCTAGCTCAGTCAGTATAGCATGCAACTCTTGATCTTGGGGTTTTAAGTTCAAGCCCCACATTGGGTATAGAGATTACTTAAAAATAAAATCTTTAAAAAACAAAGACCGAGAGGCGCCCATGTGGCTTAGTCAGCGAATCATCTGACTCTTGTGATCAAGCCACCCAACGGGCTCCGCGCTTAGCACAGAATCTGCTGGAGATTCTCTCACTCCTTCTCCCTCTGCCCTTCCCCCACACGCTCACACTCTCTCTCTCAAATAAATAAATAAATCTTTAAAAATAAAAAAAAAAACAAACAATTGGAAGATGCATATTGTAATCCCTATAGCAACCACTAAGAAAAAAAAGGTAAAAATCAAAAAGAGAATATGAAAATCGATATAAAAGAAAACAGAATAGTGGTTGCCAGGTTATGGGAGGAAGCAGATAACCTACACTAACCCCCAGTAAGTAAGGGGTTTCTTTTCAGGGGGATGGAAATGTTCTAGAATTAAGAGGTGGTGATTGTACAACATATTGAATACACTAAAAAAAAACCCACTGGAGTGATTAAAATACACTTTAACTGGTGAATTTTATGCTATGTGAAGAATATCTCAATTAGAACTATGCTGTATAAAAAAGGAAGTCATAGAAGTTCTAAAATAAAAGAAAAGCAGGGGCACCTGGGTGGCTCAGTCGTTTAAGTATCTGCCTTCAGGGGCGCCTGGGTGGCACAGCGGTTAAGCGTCTGCCTTCAGCTCAGGGCGTGATCCCAGCGTTGTGGGTTCGAGCCCCACATCAGGCTCCTCCACTGTGAGCTTGCTTCTTCCTCTCCCACTCCCCCTGCTTGTGTTCCCTCTCTCGCTGGCTGTCTCTATCTCTTTCGAATAAATAAATAAAATCTTTAAAAAAAAAAAAAAAGTATCTGCCTTCAGCTCAGGTCATGATCCTGGGGTCCTGCCTCGGGCTCCCTGCTCAGTGGAAAGCCTGCTTTTGCTTCTCCCTCTCCTTCTGCCCTTCCCCACCCCTGCTCATGCACTCTCGCGCTCTCCCTCTCAAATAAATAAAATCTTCAAAAAAAAAAAAAAAAAAAAAAAAAAAAAAAAGAAAACACAAANAAAAAAGAAACAAAGAAGAAAAGCAAACACAGAACCCAGAATAGAACAGTAAAAGTAGGGGCGCCTGTGTGGCACAGTGGTTAAGCGTCTGCCTTCGGCTCAGGGCGTGATCCCGGTGTTATGGGATCGAGCCCCACATCAGGCTCTTCTGCTATGAGCCTGCTCCTTCCTCTCCCACCCCCCTGCTTGTGTTTCCTCTCTCGCTGGCTGTCTCTATCTCTGTTGAATAAATAAATAAAATCTTTAAAAAAAAAAAAAAAAA